>NC_052504.1:52485315-52717275 GCF_014356525.2 Nilaparvata lugens
CCACAAGTTGACATGATTTTATGCGAACAAACTAACACACGAACACAACCCTACTCTCTCTTATTATACAGATACATGATTATATCAGTACTCACTCAAAAATAGTAGCTTGATCCTCCATTGAGCATTCCCACTCTTATAAGTTGAAATTTGTACTCTCAGTCAACATTCTTACTTTTTGAAACTCTTTCCACTCTATTATTGGTGTTATTAGTGTTGTAGTGAAACAGCTTTGAATTTTTTTACAAGGGTAATATTAAACAGTAGGTTCTATTGAGGATGGGATGAGAATGGAATAGATTAGTACATAGAAAATCTAAATTATCAAATTATACTTTTTCAAGTGTTGCGAAAACTTTACCTTTACATTTACCACCAACCATCATTTAATATAATAATTTTCATATTGATTATGGCACAACTCTCACTGTGAATGTCAACTTTATTGAGGTCCACGTTATAATGGCAGTGGAAAAAGATAGCAGAACAACGTTACCGATCCTCTCCCTAGTCAATGTATTCTATAGACAGTAACTGATACAGGTTTATTGATGTATAATTGAATGTTCATTCTAGTTTAAAATAATCAATTATATTTTATTAAGCAAGAAATTATATCTTTCAATAATTTCATAATGAACTTTCATAATAAGGATTATATACTTTGATGATCAATCATTAATTGTACATTGTTTAAAGAAGATCTGGCAACAGAACAAAGCGAGAAAGAGCTATCGCTATCTGCTTTGTTGAATGGTAGAGAAGGATAGCAATACCATTGCTAATTAATCACTGCCATTATAACGTGGACATCACTGTAGTCAGATGACCACACATTGAAATGCTGTTTAGCACTCAACAAACTCTCAAACGCCTATAACGAAGCTGCTACAACAGTGGATTATCACTTCAATATTCACCTTATCAGGTGACATGAACGAACAAAATTGATAGCATTATAACCTTTGAGAAACAATGAATTTTAGACTATTTATATTTGAATGAATCTCGCTATAGCAATTCCAATATATTGTCATCAAAGCTTGATGCAGGTACTTGCAACATGACATGAGTCTATTGAAATGAAGATCATTGTTGGGGATTCAGTTACACGTATCCTGATTATTGAGTTACAGTGTTCCGAATTTACAGGGAAGCATGCAGGGTAGTTAGAGATCGGCTAGCTACAGAGTTCCGTGTATTTTAGGCATGATGGCATTGAATCAACTATCAAAAACGAAACAATGGGTTGGACAAGGACAGTAAATAACAGCATATATGGTTGTGTGTAATTAAGAGAGATGAATCGCCCCTTTTTTCAGCGATTGACGTTGGATGAGCAGTCGAATTCGGCCAGTGTTGTGTTCCAGATCACAACAAATGACTCTCTCCGTCAACAATCGAGAGGTAAGCAGAACTACAATGTTATTTCAGTTTTAACAGCGATCGAGATCTGTCAGAGATATTCTGACTGACAAAAAAAAAATTGCGATTTCGAGTGTATTACATGAGTGTTTCGAGTGGGAATCAATATACTGTAATATTCTTATTGTTTATTTTTAAGTTATATTTATCTTATTGTTTATTCTTCTGGTGATTGAGGGAGAACAAGCAGTGTAACGATTTAGACTCTCTGGTTCGAGGCTATTTACTATGTATACTCAAACCCTGCAAAAATTCAGCTTTACCCTAATTTGTAGCGCACGAATGTCTTTATTGACTGGGCTATGAAGTAAAGTTATTCATTCATGAATATTTTAAGGTATCAATACAGCAGACAGATAGTAATGAACGCATTATTTGGTTTAAGAGGTCTAATAGGCTAGCATTTTCAAGGGAGAATAAAAGTTCGCAAAATAAGTTTATATTCCCATTTGAACTCTGGTATCACAATAATGTACCATAATATGTGTGGCGAATCATATGATTGCCATCGCCACCTGTGATGTTTTCAACCGGCATAGTTTGTTTATCACTTGTAACAGTTCATATCAAATTTTATCCAGATTCCAATTATGTCATTCCAACATTAAAAATATTTCATCACTCATCTAGTTTCATTTAATCAATTTCAACATAGGAAATCAACAAATTATATTCCTATATTGGTGACCCCGACATGATCAACAGCAAGCATTTTTACAGATATATTTCATGTGAGTAAAAGTTACCTAAAAATTACCTAGTTACTCAAGCTATCCACCACAATGGATGAAGGACCAATTTCTGTTCAAACGTGAACAGTTCACAATATTACAGCATCAATTGGATAACTTTTGCCGAGAATTTAAAATTTAAAAAAAATGTATTTTTAAAACTTTTTTCAACCTATAAAAAGATGAAATTTTGCATTGAACACTTTCAAGTTTTAATTCCTACAAAAATGAAAATTACACTTCTGAAGAATGAATCAAGTAATGAACAACATAATAAAAAGGAGACACTTTTCGAATAAACATGTGCCAAACATGTGGACTGGGAGAGAGCAATATTTCGTAATGAAGCATGCATAAATGACAGTACTATGTAATCCAGGAATGGGTAAAAAGGGTAAACATTCAAGGATGAAACACTTGGTTTATTTACTGATGCTTCTAACTCCACTTGGACTCGATTTTCCACCACTGGAGTCCATCTCTCTCTGTCTCCACTTGGACTCGATCTTCCACTACTGGATTCCTTCTCGCTCTACCTCCACTTGGACCCGATTCTTCCACTACTGGATACCTACTCGCTCTATCTCCACTTGGACCAGATCTCCACTACCAGTTCTTCCTCAATCTTCATCTTATCACCATTAGGATTATTCATCACCGAAACTCCACACATCTACATCTTATTGTGTTTAGTGAATTTTTGAACTAGTGCTTTAAATAGTGAAGGGAGCCGAACTGTCAAGGCATACTGAATGCACTCGAATCAAGAGACTTTTTCATTTAGGTTAAGTTTTATCAGTTTCATCCCCATTTCCCCCGTCATGTGTCGTTCTGAGGTCGGTTCACGATTGGTCTGCTGCTTCCATGATGCCTCTCACTGACACGTCAGCTCGCTCGCCCTCAAGTAGGTATGATTATTTCAATAATAGTCATAATGACGCAGGTATGTTTCTAGCAAATAAGCTCCACTCTTTCAAAAAACTTTTCAAGGCTGCTCACCTTAACGTACAATCCCTCAGTTGCCACATTGATGAACTCAGAGCAATCTTCCGTTTTCAGGACTTCAATATAATCAGAAATCCAAATCATTTTTGAAGCCTAGTATTTCATCAAATTTTGTTGCATTGCCTGGATATAATCTTTTCCGGAATGATAGATTAAATAAAGCTTGTGGGGGTGTAGCAATTTATGTGAAAGATGGTATCAAAACAAAAGTTTTAATCACATCTAAACAAGAGTATTGTTCCAGACCAGAGTTTATGCTACTTGAATTATCCTTATCTAGTAATGATAAATTACTCGTTGGTATCTGTTATCGCCCACCAAAAATAGGTCATTTCACAGATTTCGAAAGTGCCTTGCTTTCTCTTATGCCTTGTTATAACCGTATACTAGTTATGGGGGATATGAACACCGACTTGAACATGACAAATCGTAACTTTGACTACTTTCAACTGACTACAATTTTCCAATGCCTAAACATGACTATTTTACCTCTCGAACCAACTCATCATACTAATGAATCAGACACATTCATTGACCTTCTTATTGTTAGTGATCCCAATGAGGTTGTTCAAGCAGGCCAAATCTCAGTCCCAGCTATTTCTAGACATGATTTGATCTACTGTATACTTTCCCATAAGATACCCAAGCCAGAACAGAAAATTATCACTTATAGAGACTTCAAAAACTTTGATGAAGCCGCCTTCCTGACTGATGTGGCTCAGACTCCATGGCATCAAATTGAAGCATTACCCTCAGTTGATGGTCAGACTTTCGAGAATTGGACTTTGACTTTGTATGACAAACATGCACCTTATGTGACAAGGAGGATTAATAGAAAACGACGAGTACCGTGGATGACTGAAGACATACTTAAGATGATGGGACGTAGAGACAAAGCACATAGAAAATTTAAAAAGACATTTGACTTGGACAGTTTGATAGAGTATAGGAGCCTTAGAAATAGGGTTAAACAGGAATTACGGAACTCAAAGATTAGGTATTTGAATTCGTTTATGACAAACAATACACAAGACTCTAAATCACTTTGGCAGGAATAAAAGAATTCGGGCTTGGCAAACAGAAATCGAATCCACAAATTGACTTACCATTGAATAATATAAATGACCATTTCGTTTCACACTCTAACTTCTTCTTCTCTTCTTCTTCTTCTTCTTCTTCTTCTTTCTTTTTCTTTTCTTCTTTTTCTTCTCTCCTTGATTAATTCAAGATCACAATACAATGTTCTATTTCTTATTCTATAGTTCAGTTTCATAAGTTCTTCTCAATTTGTGCACATTCCTTCTTTCTCTTCTTTCCTTCCCTATTATTATCATTATTTTCCTGTGATTTTTCCACTAGCTATCCAGCATGTTCAAATGTTTATTTTTCTTTCTATAACTATTTATCTTTCTACCTTTTCTCTTTCTATCTGATTACCTTCTACTAATATCCATATATTATATTATAATATCCATATATTTATCCATATAATATTCGATTCTTTCCACATTAAATCATACTATTCCTCTTCAATTTTATGCGAATATTATTCATTATCAGTTGTATTATGTATCTTTCCTCTATTGATAACTTTCTTCAAAGATTTTTCGTTTTTCTGCTGGCTTCTTCTTCTCTTTTCAGTTTTTACCGGATTTCATCTCTCTCTATCTCCACTTGGACTCGATTTTCCACCACTGGATTCCATCTCTCTCTGTCTCCACTTGGACTCGATCTTCCACTACTGGATTCCTTCTCGCTCTACCTCCACTTGGACCCGATTCTTCCACTACTGGATACCTACTCGCTCTATCTCCACTTGGACCAGATCTCCCACTACCAGTTCTTCCTCAATCTTCATCTTATTCACCATTAGGATTATTCATCACCGAAACTCCACACATCTACATCTTATTGTGTTTAGTGAATTTCTGAACTAGTGCTTTAAATAGTGAAGGGAGCCGAACTGTCAAGGCATACTGAATGCACTCGAATCAAGAGACTTTTTCATTTAGGTTAAGTTTTATCAGTTTCATCCCCATTTCCCCCGTCATGTGTCGTTCTGAGGTCGGTTCACGATTGGTCTGCTGCTTCCATGATGCCTCTTACTGACACGTCAGCTCGCTCGCCCTCAAGTAGGTATGATTATTTCAATAATAGTAATAATGACGCAGGTATGTTTCTAGCAAATAAGCTCCACTCTTTCAAAAAACTTTTCAAGGCTGCTCACCTTAACGTACAATCCCTCAGTTGCCACATTGATGAACTCAGAGCAATCTTCCGTTTTCAGGACTTCAATATAATCGGAATTTCCGAATCATTTTTGAAGCCTAGTATTTCATCAAATTTTGTTGCATTGCCTGGATATAATCTTTTCCGGAATGATAGATTAAATAAAGCTTGTGGGGGTGTAGCAATTTATGTGAAAGATGGTATCAAAACAAAAGTTTTAATCACATCTAAACAAGAGTATTGTTCCAGACCAGAGTTTATGCTACTTGAATTATCCTTATCTAGTAATGATAAATTACTCGTTGGTATCTGTTATCGCCCACCAAAAATAGGTCATTTCACAGATTTCGAAAATGCCTTGCTTTCTCTTATGCTTGTTATAACCGTATACTAGTTATGGGGGATATGAACACCGACTTGAACATGACGAATCATAACTTTGACTACTTTCAACTGACTACAATTTTCCAATGCCTAAACATGACTATTTTACCCCTCGATCCAACTCATCATACTAATGAATCAGACACACTCATTGACCTTCTCATTGTTAGTGATCCCAATGAGGTTGTTCAAGCAGGCCAAATCTCAGTCCCAGCTATTTCTAGACATGATTTGATCTACTGTGTACTTCCCATAAGATACCCAAGCCAGAACAGAAAATTATCACTTATAGAGACTTCAAAAACTTTGATGAAGCCGCCTTCCTGACTGATGTGGCTCAGACTCCATGGCATCAAATTGAAGCATTACCCTCAGTTGATGACATGGTCAAGACTTTCGAAAATTGGACTTCGACTTTGTATGACAAACATGCACCTTATGTGACAAGGAGGATTAATAGAAAACGACGAGTACCGTGGATGACTGAAGACATACTTAAGATGATGGGACGTAGAGACAAAGCACATAGAAAATTTAAAAAGACATTTGACTTGGACAGTTTGATAGAGTATAGGAGCCTTAGAAATAGGGTTAAACAGGAATTACGGAACTCAAAGATTAGGTACTTGAATTCGTTTATGACAAACAATAGACAAGACTCTAAATCACTTTGGCAGGGAATAAAAGAATTCGGGCTTGGCAAACAGAAATCGAATCCACAAATTGACTTACCATTGAATAATATAAATGACCATTTCGTTTCACACTCTAACCAACGCGACGAAGTTGTCATTGCTAATCATATAGATGATCTTGAAGAGCAGGTTACAAACTTAGATTTACCAATCACTGATCAATTTCATTTCCATCCAATCTCAGAAGAAGACACTTTCAGAGCAATTCAACGTATTCATAGTAATGCTATGGGTGTAGACAAAATTCCTATTAAATTTATCAAGAAGATGTTATTTGCTGTTTTACCAACCATTACATACATTTTCAACAAGTCACTTGAAGAAGGCATTTTCCCTGAAAACTGGAAGTTTGCTCTGGTTCGCCCTCTAAATAAAGTTCCATCACCCAATAAAGTTGAGGATTTTAGACCAATCAGTATTTTACCTGCATTGTCCAAAGTGCTAGAAAGACTCATTCATGCTCAAGTTGTAAAATTCTAGACAACAATAGTAAGCTTCATAACTTTCAATCAGGCTTTAGAAAATTCCATTCAACTGAGACAGCTCTGCTTCGTGTCACTGATGATATAAGGTTAGCTATGGACCAAAGAAAATGCACCATCCTCACCCTATTTGATTTTTCTAAAGCATTCGATACTGTTGATCATACAGTCCTTCTGAATAAGTTGGCTATTCTTGGTTTCAGTCACAACTCGTTAGTTTGGTTTAAATCCTATCTATTAGGTAGGAAACAATGTGTATCTGTCGGTGACAAAAAGTCAACTTGGAAAAACGTTATGCATGGAGTACCACAAGGTTCAATTTTAGGCCCTCTCCTCTTCACTTTGTATGCTAATGACCTTTCTTCCATTATCAAATTCTCCAGTTTCCATACTTATGCAGACGACCTTCAAATCTATTTAAGCTGTCCCATAACAAAAATTAATGAAACAGTTGGAATAATGAATCAGGATATCAATTCGATAGTGGAATGGACAAAGAAAAATGGCCTTAAGCTTAATCCCATCAAAACACAACCCATTATAATTGGATATTCTCGTCTTATAAACAATATTGACCTTGAATCGATTCACAAAATTAGTGTAGACGGTAATGACATTCCTTACTGTAGCTCAGTTAAAAATTTAGGCATTATTATGAATAATACTCTTGACTGGTCAGAACAAGTGAACAAAACTTGTAAAAAGGTATTCTCAGCCATGCATGCATTGAAGAAAATGCACGATATCCTCCCTAGAAACATTAAATTATTATTGGTTCAATCTCTCATCTTCCCACATTTAATGTATTGTAATTCTGTTCTTAACGATATGCAAGTCACTCTGAATGATAAACTACAGCGTTGCCAAAATTATTGTCTACGTTTCGTCTACTCTCTCCAACGCCATGATCATATCACCCCAGCCCACATTGCTAGTTCAACATTGAAGCTTCCCGATCAGAGGCTTTTTCGAATAGTCAAGCTTGTTAGAGATATCTTGAAATACGGTAATCCGAACTATTTTAAAGATGATTTCAAATTTGTCTCTGAAGGTAGGAGGATAGATGCTTCACATACTAGAACCGGAGAAAGTACTTTAAGGATACCCAATCATCGAACTACTATTTTCACAAAATCCTTCTTAGTCAGTGCCTGTCGTGCATGGAATACACTTCCTGTTTCTATCAGGTCTATCGAGAGCCGAGCGAGCTTCAACCTGACTTTAAAAAAACATATTTTGGAACAAATGACTGAAACTGTCCGGCCCTAGAACGATCACATGACAACCATCCCTCACCCATTCCACCAATATAAACCTTTAAACCATGTTATAGAACGAATTGTATATATATATATATATATATATATATAGATATATATATATATATATACAATTCGTTCTATATATATAGAACTCTATATACAATTCGTTCTATCGTTCTTATATATATATATTATATATATATATATATATATATTATTATAAACTCATGTTATTTCAATTATCCACTGCATACTGCTGTATATTACTGAATTTGATAACCCTGATCTACTTTCAGCCTACTTCATTTTATTAATCAATTATTTGATCTTATCTTGACAACTCTCAGCTCAATTATTATACTTACATCAGTAGTCAGTCGACTCCTGGAAGTCACTTTTTCATGAACTGGGCAACTTTCTGAACTTTACTGTAAAATTAGTGTTGAAAATTGAAAGTTCAGATAAGCAAGTGAACAAGAATGCCATTTATCCGCTCCTGATTGAGAGTAGAAAGTTTCGATAAATCGAGCATTTAGCTAAGAAAATCTTTCATGAAACAAGTTATACAATGTTCTAAAGTTAGGGTGTACACTCAATGTTCCCAGTCACGAGCATTGCAGTTTATAATTATTAGTGGAGTAAGCTCGTAAACGAGGTAGGCTACCAATTATTCATGACTAGCAGGTAACCCGTCCTTCGCAAGGGTCTTTCTTAAAACTTGACGTGATGAAATCTAGAAGAATTCAAAATAGGCCTATAAGAATCCTCGGTTGATTAAGAATTTATATGCTGCATTTCAAGTAAATCAGTATGACCACCTTTCAATTAAAAAAAGAAGTTGGATTCAAAATGGCGGAAAAAATTTGGGTGTGACGGAAAACCTGTTTTTATCATTCGAAAAGGATCCTCAATCATACATATCTTCTAATTTCCCTTTTAAGAGAAATGTTCTCCTGCTTCCATACAAAACTGGAAGCATGACAAATAATTGAAAACTTGACAAACTGAGAGCTTGGTGTAATCAAATCTTGAAGAATTTAAAATTGGTCTTTAACCACCCTCGGTTAAGCAAGAATCTATCAAGTTAATCAGTCCAGTAGTTCTGACGTGATAATGCGTCAAAAATAATTTCCCTATACTTTACACCTGTATAGGCTACGTTTATAATCCAGTTCTTTCCTTTATTATAGTATAGAAGATGATACATGGATGGATGAATATTTTACTAAGAGATAGAATAAGTTGAATAGTTTCCCTTTCAGAGGGAGTTTTGACAACCCACAAAACTCATTTTACTTTCCTTGCCCTATTTTTTACTTTCCTTGCCCTATTACCATAGGTAAGGAAAGTATTGCTTTCCGAAAAAAATTAAGGTACCCCAATTTCTAAATTTCTATACGTTTCAAGGTCCCCTGAGTCCAAAAAAGTGTTTTTTGGGTATTGGTCTGTATGTGTGTGTGTGTGTGTGTGTGTGTGTGTGTGTGTGTGTGTATGAGTGTATGTGCGTCTGTGTACACGATATCTCATCTCCCAATCAACGTAATGACTTGAAATTTGGAACGTAAGCTCCTTACAATATAAAGATCCGACACGAACAATTTCGATCAAATGCGATTCAAGATGGCGGCTAAAATGGCGAAAATGTTGTCAAAAACAGGGGTTTTCGCGATTTTCTCGAAAACGGCTCCAACGATTTTGATTAAAGTTATACCTGAAATAGTCATCGATAAGCCCTATCAACTGCCAGAAGTCCCATATCTGTAAAAATTTCAGGAGTTCCGCTCCATCTATGCAAAGTTTGATTTTAGATTCTTAATTATCAAGCTTCAGATACAATTTAATCAAAAAAATTGGAGTGGAATAGATTTAGCATGAGAATCTCTACTATTAATGTTCAGTAACATTTTCACCTAAAATTAGAAATAAACTCGAAAATCGAGAAAATGTGATTATCCAATTGCAAACTATTGGCAACTGTTGATTCTGTTAAATGATTCACTATGAAAAGATAGCAGACCTCGTGTGTCTCCAGCGTTATTACCCTGTCACCAGCTGGCTCTAATCTTTGAATAGTAGACTTGAGATGCGCGGGAACACTACCGTAGCGTCAGGTGATCAATTTTCATAACGACAAGAAAAGTTGTGTGAGTGCACCACACCAGATTTTTTCATTTGAAGATATAACGAAAAGGTGCATATGACCTTATTTTTTTGCTCAGCTTGCCAAAATACCCCTCATTCCAATATTAAAATTTTCGACTGACTACAGTAAGTCAGTCATTCTATCAGGGCTTGAATAATTTTGAAATTCTAATTAAATAAAAATGGAAGAATATAATTTATTTATGTAAATAACAACACCTTCATACAAAGACAATACTAACTGCATGCGTTTTCATATTGCCGATACAGCATTGATTAAACTGTAGACGTTTATTTAGCACTTTGTCTCAAAAATTATTGTAGCTGAAAAATTAATAATCCATGCCACGTGTAGGCCTAAACATTGCATCAGGAAAACGAAGTTTCAAAACTATGTTTTACAGGTAGAAAGCAATATAGAAACAGGATGTTACTTTTTTAATTTCGACCATATGATTTGGTGATTTTTTAATGAAATCGAATACATCATTAATGAAATTTAAACATTAGTTCTGAAAAATCTAGAAGGAAAATTAAAATTTGGGCTTCCAGGTGCACGAGATTGATATTTTTAGAAGCTATGTGCAAAATTTGGAGATCTAAATCATTCCCGTTTTTCCGGTATGCAATCCACAAGTTGACATGTTTTTATGCGAACAAACTAACACACGAACACAACCCTACTCTCTCTTATTATACAGATACATGATTATATCAGTACTCTCTCAAAAATAGTAGCTTGATCCTCCATTGAGCATTCCCACTCTTATAAGTTGAAATTTGTACTCTCAGTCAACATTCTTACTTTTTGAAACTCTTTCCACTCTATTATTGGTGTTATTAGTGTTGTAGTGAAACAGCTTTAAATTTTTTTTACAAGGGTAATATTAAACAGTAGGTTCTATTGAGGATGGGATGAGAATGGAATAGATTAGTACATAGAAAATCTAAATTATCAAATTATACTTTTTCAAGTGTTGCGAAAACTTAGATAACATTTACCACCAACCATCATTTAATATAATAATTTTCATATTGATTATGGCACAACTCTCACTGTGAATGTCAACTTCATTGAGGTCCACGTTATAATGGCAGTGGAAAAAGATAGCAGAACAACGTTGCCGATCCTCTCCCTAGCCAATGTATTCTATAGACAGTAACTGATACAGGTTTATTGATGTATAATTGAATGTTCATTCTAGTTTAAAATAATCAATTATATTTTATTAAGCAAGAAATTATATCTTTCAATAATTTCATAATGAACTTTCATAATAAGGATTATATACTTTGATGATCAATTATTAATTCTACATTGTTTAAAGAAGATCTGGCAACAGAACAAAGCGAGAAAGAGCTATTGCTATCTGCTTTGTTGAATGGTAGAGAAGGATAGCAATACCATTGCTAATTAATCACTGCCATTATAACGTGGACATCACTGTAGTCAGATGACCACACATTGAAATGCTGTTTAGCACTCAACAAACTCTCAAACGCCTATAACGAAGCTGCTACAACAGTGGATTATCACTTCAATATTCACCTTATCAGGTGACATGAACGAACAAAAATTGATAGCATTATAACCTTTGAGAAACAATGAATTTTAGACTATTTATATTTGAATGAATCTCGCTATAGCAATTCCAAATATATTGTCATCAAAGCTTGATGCAGGTACTTGCAACATGACATGAGTCTATTGAAATGAAGATCATTGTTGGGGATTCAGTTACACGTATCCTGATTATTGAGTTACAGTGTTCCGAATTTACAGGGAAGCATGCAGGGTAGTTAGAGATCGGCTAGCTACAGAGTTCCGTGTATTTTAGGCATGATGGCATTGAATCAACTATCAAAAACGAAACAATGGGTTGGACAAGGACAGTAAATAACAGCATATATGGTTGTCTGTAATTAAGAGAGATGAATCGCCCCTTTTTTCAGCGATCGACGTTGGATGAGCAGTCAAATTCGGCCGGTGTTGTGTTCCAGATCACAACAAATGACTCTCTCCGTCAACAATCGAGAGGTAAGCAGAACTACAATGTTATTTCAGTTTTAACAGCGATCGAGATCTGTCAGAGATATTCTGACTGCCAAAAAAAAAATTGCGATTTCGAGTGTATTACATGAGTGTTTCGAGTGGGAATCAATATACTGTAATATTCTTATTGTTTATTTTTAAGTTATATTTATCTTATTGTTTATTCTTCTGGTGATTGAGGGAGAACAAGCAGTGTAACGATTTAGACTCTCTGGTTCCAGGCTATTTACTATGTATACTCAAACCCTGCAAAAATTCAGCTTTACCCTAATTTGTAGCGCACCAATGTCTTTATTGACTGGGCTATGAAGTAAAGTTATTCATTCATGAATATTTTAAGGTATCAATACAGCAGACAGATAGTAATGAACGCATTATTTGGTTTAAGAGGTCTAATAGGCTAGCATTTTTAAGGGAGAATAAAAGTTCTCAAAATAAGTTTATATTCCCATTTGAACTCTGGTATCACAATAATGTACCATAATATGTGTGGCGAATCATATGATTGCCATCGTCACCTGTGATGTTTTCAACCGGCATAGTTTGTTTATCACTTGTAACAGTTCATATCAAATTTTATCCAGATTCCAATTATGTCATTCCAACATTAAAAATATTTCATCATTCATCTAGTTTCATTTAATCAATTTCAACATAGGAAATCAACAAATTATATTCCTATATTGGTGACCCCGACATGATCAACAGCAAGCATTTTTACAGATATATTTCATGTGAGTAAAAGTTACCTAAAAATTACCTAGTTACTCAAGTTATCCACCACAATGGATGAAGGACCAATTTCTGTTCAAACGTGAACAGTTCACAATATTACAGCATCAATTGGATAACTTTTGCCGAGAATTTAAAATTTAAAAAAAAATGTATTTTTAAAACTTTTATCAACCTATAAAAAGATGAAATTTTGCATTGAACACTTTCAAGTTTTAATTCCTACAAAAATGAAAATTACACTTCTGAAGAATGAATCAAGTAATGAACAACATAATAAAAAGGAGACACTTTTTGAATACAGCCAAACATGTGGACTGGGAGAGAGCAATATTTCGTAATGAAGCATGCATAAATGACAGTACTATGTAATCCAGGAATGGGTAAAAAGGGTAAACATTCAAGGATGAAACACTTGGTTTATTTACTGATGCTTCTAACTACTCAGTTGGAGAATGCTTACAACTGGTTGAAGGCGTATGGCAACCTCTTGCTTTCTTTTCAAAAAAATTATCTTTGAAAGAAAGTTGCTGGCCAGTATACTATCGCTAGCTACTTGCTGTTTATGTAGTGATGCGGTCTACTTACCAACCAATCAACTCTACAAACTCAATCAAACAATCAACAATCAACCAATCAACTTCCACCAATCCAACTCAACCAATTATCATTCACCTCTGAGTTTCCGATGAATATACAATATGTCAAAGGTACCCAACTTCAGAAGATAACACCAGAGAATTCTCCTCTTCCTTTGAAACGTGTACCCATTCCTGGATCACCACTTACTGTGCTCTGTGATGTTTCTACAGAGAAACCTTGACCGTTCATTCACAAACTTTTAGACGAAAAGTCTTCGACAGCTTCTACAATCTGAGTTGTTTTCCTCGATATCAATTACAACGATGTTCTCCTGTGAATTACGAATTGAGTGCCGCAAATGGAAGCCAGCATACATCCTTCAAGACGACTCACCTCAGCATTCCCACCCTGTTCCAGGAGAGAAGTGAGCTTCAAAATTTCGGATAGCCAAATCGTCTGCCCGGGGGGGGGGGGTGATGTGGCGAATCATATTATTGCCACCGCCACTTGTGATGTTTTCAACCGGCATAGTTTGTTTATCACTTGTAACAGTTTATTTCAAATTTTATCCAGAGTCCAATTTTGTCATTCCAACATTAAAAATATTTCATTTAATCAATTTCAACATAGAAAATTAACATATTAAATTCCTATATATGCCAAAAAACTGTGGATCTATGGTATTACCGATGAGGTATACAGTTAAAAATTAATAGATTATTATATTTCTCCAATATATCAATGCCGATTTTGTTCAGAATGGTTGCTGGGTTTAGCTAAAATATCAGTTTTCAAATACTAAATAATCTGAGTTTTAGTATTAAATTGGAAAAAATGAATCATTTTATTCCTAACAGACTCCAGAACAGCTCTCTATTAGCCTTATAGAGCTGTTATACAGCTGATGTGTTTCTTATTAGAAAATAATAAAGCAGGGAACCCACTATGCCGTCACCGTCAGGCGCCGTCCCGTTGCGTACCGGCAACATTGCTTTGCATTGTTTTAAACGAACGGCAACCCACTATACCCGTCCGTCACCGGCCAAGACCGTGTCCGTCAGTCACCGTCGGCCACCATTGCTGTTTGGGGCATTCTTGCCGGATAGCCGGTCCGTTTTTTATCATTCTTCCAGTCGACATACAACTATCAGTGAAGTCACACCGCCAGTGTTTTGTTGTAGTGCGCCTTTGTTCTGTGAGCGATGAGTACGGACGAAATGTTGATAGAGGCTATTAGGGAGTATCCCTTCCTGTATAATACTAGTGAAAATAGTTATCACGACAACAGGAACAAAGATGATGCTTGGCAGGAAATCTCAGAAAAGTTTGATACCATGTCAGGTGAGTTATTTACAAATATTATTCTGTTAGCGAAATTATGAAATCAAAGTTTTGGCCGTTTGACAAATCACACAATGATGGGAAAATTAACATGACATTTATATATTTACTTACTTCAGTGTCAAGCCCAGCCGTTCCTCAGGACCAATGACCTCACGGAAGTTACTGTGTTTCACTGGGAATTTCAGTAACTCGAGCAATTCGTAGAACTTCTTTGGAGTCATGCGGAAATATATAAATATCAAAATCCAGCACTAACGCTCAATTATTATTTTCAAGACAATAATGTACGTAGTAGCGTTAGTGCTGGATTTTGATAGAGAAATATAGTCGGCGCTCACCTTTTGCACGTAGCGGAGTTTTGAGCCGAGCAGCAAATGGGAGCTGAGAGTGGGTATGGTAGCCAAGGAGAAAGTATGACCGTATTTTGGATTTTGTCGAGTACACCTAAAACCCACATAAAGCAGAGCAGAGACCCATCTGGCCCAACCCGGAAAGGATTTCTGTTACACTTACTTTCACGTCACTGTTCCTTTTTCTTTCTCACTCTTCTATTTTTCCGCTCTACCTTTATTTTCTTTGTCCTATTATTGTCGAATTGTCAACCCTATTCCTCGGCATCTCTCTCATACTCATTCATTTCATTTCGTCTCACTCTAAAATTGGAGTACTCAATTTTTCGCTCCTCCTTCTTATTTACCTTCTTCTAATCCACCTCCTTCATCGTCTTCTTCTATTGCTACTTTTTCCTCTCTCTTTTTTCCATCCACTCCACCCTTCATCTTTTATCTTCATCTCCACTTTCTTTCTCACCCTATTCTTCCTTCCTGTATTGCTTCTTCTTGTCTCTTCCTGGATTTTTCTCTTCCCATCTCTTTCATTTTTTTCTCACTGCACCACTTGGTCATTCTCAATCTATCATCTATACCTTGTCGCTTTTTTTTAAATCCATCCACATTATTTTGCCTTTGCTAAACTTTTCCATTTTCCAACACTAATACCCTATTCCTGCTCTCCCTCCCCCCACACTATTCAGATTAATTTCTGGTCTTTTCCCATTTCCATTCTTTTTTCTCACTCAAGGTTCTTCAATTTCCATTTCTCTCCTCAATGCTCCCTCTCTTTATGTAATATCATTCTCTTCTTTATGATCTGCTTATTTCCCTTTCTTCTTCTTCTCCACTCAAAGTCCTTCTTCTTTTTTGATTCAACTCCTAATCTTTCTCCTTCTTCTCTTCCTCTTCCATCTTTTTTCTCCTCCTCCTTTTATCCTATTTCCGCTTCCTTTCTTTTCTTCTTCCATCTCCTTCCACTTCTTTCTCTTTCTTCTCCTTTTTTCTTCTCATTCCCTCACTTTCCCCCTAATTTCTCAATTCTCTTTCCTCCATTTCTCAACCTCCTCCCAAATTTCGAGCACCTTCTCTTCCCGTTATCAACTCAACCCTTCAAAGCCATGAAAGGGTAGCGCGCAAAACGACTGACCTAGGTATAATTGAACGACCGTGCTGTACCGAGCTGTGTTGCTGACTCTTTTGTCCACATGCAAATTTCACACATCCGCATTTCCCACATGAAACACTTAACGACCTATTAACACACATTGTAAGCCTGTTATGATATTGAAGGGCCACCCATTTAAGCCCCCACTCTCACTTCCCGCCTCAACACAATCTTCAGATCTCAAATCGACAGTCAATATTATGTTGAGGATAGGAGTCCATTTATAGACTATATAAGTATTTATTGTGAATGAGTAGAGTCAGGATACGAGTTCGTTTATTGTCTATGAGTACACACCTTTACAGTTGCAGAATCAACTTCGCCATAGGTACACAGTGAATGATAAAGCTCTCCAAAAGCGTCAGATCAATAGAGTCTACTATCATTGTGTTCCTCAACAACTGAATGACGTAGCTTAAGTCCCTTTCTTGGATACATAAGTACAATACAATAATGAACACTTACTCATTCTGTAACCCATATTGCATGAGAGATCGAGTTATTCTCAATGTGAGGACTTGAAATTTATTCAATAATAATATGTTGTGTCATTGATACAATAATAATAATAATAGGTCTCTAATAATAATAAAATAATTATAAGTCTGTAACGACTTCATCATCTCTTACTATATTTTTTAGATTTCGTACAATATTATCACATTTTCCTGGAGTGTTAATTTTTTGACAATTATGCATAAATATATAAATATGAAAGGTTCCTTTCATTGAAAAATGAAATTTTTCATTTAAACTTCCATTAAAACGTGAAAGATCGGCATTCAGCTGCTTAAATCATCCTGCCTAGCCTTACAATACGGTGAAAAGAGATTAACTGTAACCAATCAATTTATGAAAGAACGTATGATCACTGAAATCCTGCATTCTGAGAAAATGAATTCCCTGTTTGATAATACAAAGAACATAGCATGAAAGTTTAGATATGACAAAACAAGAGAGGATATAAGAGATTTAACAAAGTGAGAGGACACAGAATATTCGGCGACATATTGAAACCGCCTGCTACTTTTAGCTTTCAACAGCTTATTGTCGACTTTCTTTCTATTTGCACACTTCGCAAAGTTTTCAAACCATCTACATACATGTGTATGGGTGGAGTGAGTAGATTGATACATGTATGAGGTCCCCAAATCCTCGCTCAATACTCCTTTCAATCGTGAGTTTGTTGTTACCATCTTTAACCTGTCTAGCCTGTTGCTGTGGCGCAAGTATGAATCTCTGAGATCTCACCTCTTTCTGACTTTTCCTCACTCTATTACTGGCACTCTCACTCATTCTTTCTCTTTCCCTCTCTCACTCTCTCTCTCTCTATCTCTCTAAATAAATAATCAATCTCTCTCTCTCTCTCTCTCTCTCTCTCTCTCTCACTCACTCACTTTCTCTCTCTCTCTCTCTCTCTCTCTCTCTCCTCTCTCTCTCTCTCACACTCTCTCTCTCTCTATCTATCTATCTATCTATCTATCTATCCATTCAACATTAATTTTTGTACAAATTATTTTGTATTAGTTATCAATTTGAAGTTTGGATTTTCTGTTCATTTTTCTATTTTTTTATAATATTGATTATTTTGTTATGATAGTATTCATTTGTATGTAATGTAAAGGGTTGTGTGGCAGAGAGGACCTGGAGTCCCAACTCCGCCCTTAATAAAGGCCCTTAATAAATCAATCAATCTCTCTCTCTCTCTGTCTGTATCCCTCTCTCTCTCTCTCTCTCTCTCTCTCTCTCTCTCTTTCTCTTTCTCTCACTATGACTTTTACTCTCAATAATATTATACTCACCCTTTCTTCAAATGTCTCTCACACTACGTACTTACTCATTCTCTCCCATTTTGTTTATTCTCCCTCTGAATAATTCTCTATTTAACACTTTTCTCTCGTTCTCACTCTCCAAAAATCATTAACTCTCTTTCACTACTTCTGAATTTTTTCAAACTCTTCCAATCATTCTTTCTCTTGCACTCTCTTGTTTCTTCTCTCAATAATCATTCCATTTATTCGTTGCTATCTTCTTAAACCTGAGCAGCATGTTGCTGTCCAGAAAGAATTAGACTCACAGATTCAATCTTTCTCTCTCTCCCTTCCACTCTTGCTCTCTCCCTCTTTCTCTCATTCTCTCTTTTAATCTGTCTCTCTGACTTTTCCCTCTCATTCACAATCTTTCTTTTTTCTCACTCTATAGTTTACTATTTATCCTACTCTTTATCCTATTTCTTCCTAATTGATATCGTCCCTCTAATTTACTCACAATTTAAATCTACATAAGTTACATAAGAGTATGCATATCTTATCAATATCTCACACTCTATCTATTATAAACACATACTTGAATACTATAATCTGTCTGAAGCACATCAATTTCTCTCTCATTCTTCCATCTCTCTTTCTCTAACATTATCTTTCGTAATCTCTCTCCCTCTAAATCTTCATTGAATCCTTCTTTTTTTATCCACTTTCTCTTTTCTTCTAGGCTACTGATAAATGCAAATTTGCGAAGCACAATGCACCCAGTTCGAACATACAGCTCCACCTTTTCGGGCAGGCAGTCTCGCTACGAGTCGCATATACAGCTTTTCGCGTCTGAATTATTCAGCTATCGCCTTATACTCACCTGATCAACACGAAGATGTTACTACAACTGGAGGTAGCTCGGAAAAGTAGCTGCGGAAGCTTAGGAAAAGCTCAATGCATGAAGCGTTGAAAATGTGGATTTACTCGTTTTATCTTGAAAATTTGATTCTTCAACAGTGTTCTAATTCCTTGTAATTATTAACTGCATAGCCATCAATATAATCTTCATACTTTCTGAAAATTTTTCTCAATTTTTCCCTGCTTCTTTAATATCAGAAGCATCATATTTAATCACTATAATTTATTTATTGTTGATTTGGCCAATGCTGGATTATATCATCCAGGATGAATCATTCAAATTCGGGATTAGTGAGTGAGATCAGTTGATGCAACCAACGCGATTCAACAGATAACACAGGATGAGGGAAGAAGTCTTCATCTTATTGGGAGGCGAAATATGTGACTTAGTATTTTTCATTGTAGATGCGATACCCAAAGGTGAGCTCTCTCATTCAAGCCAGTTACACACACATCGATTTTTGGACGTTTAATTTTTTGCCGTCCTTATGAATTCTACCAGATTGAACAGAACCTGAAAAACAGACTCTGTTTGACATCATCTGTTTAATGTAATAACATTTATAGGGACGGGAAAAATCTATAGCCTTTCAGAGCTGTTGAAGATATCGATTATACCAGAACATCATACTGGCTCAAGATTGAGGCTGTTAGCATCCTAGTTTCTAAAATTAATAGAATATTAGCAATGCCTAACCTTCGAGTAACTGTACAGCACTCTCTCTCAATAATCGACAGAGAAGGAATTATGCTAATGTAGCCAATAAAAGTCAGATTATGATAACAAGGAATTTATTCAAAGGAATAAAATTAATGATGAAATACAATTCAAGGCCAACAATTTTGGCAAGAGAATGAAATTAAACAATTTAAGTAATTTTGAGCAAAATGTAATTAATAATTTTGGATGTAGATTTCAAAGTGATTGACAATGTCTGAAATGAAAGAACCAAATTAATGAAACAGCAAACATGAAATGGCTTCATGAAGGGAGTTGGTACAAGAGATGCCTTGTTTTGTCTACAGGTCTTGTTCCAATGCTGTAGAGACATGAACTGTAATGTTTTTGCATGTTTCATCGATTACAAGAAGGCATTCGATAGGATTCAGCATGTGAAAATGATGGAGATCTTGGGAGCACAGGATTGGATGAGAAAGATTTTCAAATCATTCAAAACCTGTATTGAAATCAGTCCTCCACTATAAGGATCAGTGCAGAGGAGCAGACCAATGCGGTTGACATTCTTCGAGGCGTTAGGCAGGGCTGCATCCTTTCACCATTGATATTCAATCTTTATTCAGAGGAAATCTTCAGGGAGGCCCTTGAGAATACTGAAATGGGAGTATTGTTAAATGGATAACGCTTGAACAACATCCAATATGCAGATGATACTGTAATTTTGCTGACAGCATGAACAGCCTGTAGGAGCTTGTGAACAAGATAGGAGGCGTCAGTGAACAATATGGCTTGGAAATCAATGTAAACAAAACAAAGTTCATGGTGATAAGTAAGGGAGCAGTGGGAGGATGTGACTTGATGCTTAATACCGAGCCGATAGAGAGGGTGCAACAGTTCACATATCTGGGAACCTTGATCAATGAGAAATTGGATTATTTTCAAGAGGTAAAATGCAGAATAGAAAAAGCGAGGGCTGCATTCAATCAGATGGCAAAACTGTTCAAGAGTCAACATTAATATGCACATCAAAATCAAACTCCTCCATTGCTACATTTTCTCAATACTCTTCTATGGGATGGAGTCATGGACATTGACCAAGTCAACTGAAAAAAGACTCGAGGCTTTTGAGATGTGGCTGTAAAGAAGAGTGTAGAGAATTTCATGGATGGATAAAGTGACCAACAAAGCTGTATTGGAGCAAATGGATAAGGATTTGGAAGTGATGAACATCATTAAGTGCAGGAAGCTTGTATATTTTGGGCCATATCATGCGCAATGAAGAAAAATACGGCCTGCTGAAATCCGTTCTCAAAGGAAAGATTTATGGCAGAAGAGGACCAGGAAGTAGGAGAATATCATGACTGAGAAACCTGCATACCTGGTTCTCCAAAACTACAACAGAACTTTCCAGGATGGCTATAAATAAGATATCCATAGTCAGGCTGATCGCCAATATTCGGAACGAATAGGCACTAGCAGAAGAAGAAGAAGAAACATGAAATCAATAATTTAATAAAAAGGCAATTGGCAATTGAAATAATAGATCAAAAGAATAGCTAGAATCTCTGAATAAATGAAGTTACACCTGAACTGCAGGTAAGGAAATTTACAATGCTGAATTTGAATCAAAGTTAATAATATGCATAGACTAATATTCAAAATGAAATATAGGTAATTCTAAATAGTTAATTGAATTAACCTTATTGGCAGGTAACATGTTTCACAACAGTGAATTTCAAAGTGGTCAAAATAGGGAAGTAAGTGATTGAATAGAAATTCAAATTACAACAATCAATTTCCAATGTAGTCAAAGCAGGGAAGTAAGTGATTGAATAAAAATTAAAATTACAACAATCAATTCTCAATGTACTCAAAGCAGGTAAGTAAGTGATTGAATAAAGATTCAATTCACAACAATCAAATTTCAGTATAGTCTAAATTGTAATACAATTGACTAGTAACAATTTTACAATAAACAATGCAAATGAATAAATAAATTGGAACAAATACCGCCTTTGTGGATGCTCCAACCTCGCTGAAGCTGAAGAGGGTCACAATGGACATAGGATGTGAATTGGAATGAGTTGTGAGCGCACAGAGCCAACCATGACAGAGATCAGCCAACAACCAAGCCCAGCACCATCAGAAGGAAATCTCAGTTGTTGAAAGTACTTGAAGAAATTCTTGATACAATTATCAAAGGAATGTAGAATTGTAAATAGCAGTGGAATATATGTGGTTGAGTGTATAGTTGAATGGCACAACACAAATAGTAGGTTGAATGCAAGTGCATGTTATTTGAATGTGGCAATAGCACTATCCAAAGTTTAAAAGTGAGAACTAACCTTAACAAGCTAGTAAGGTAAGCTAGTGGAATTCGAAATAATTATGTATGGCAAATCACGAATTCATAAGTCATGGCACAATAGTTAGTTTTTGACGTTGCAGTTGTCAATAAATTAAACGTTTTAGAAGGTTTAATTCTTGAGTGAAACTTGAGTTCAGTGAAGTTAACACAATACTATCTCAGCGTTGCAGTTGCTGAAGAATTAATGTTTGAAGAATAAGATGTGAATGTAATAAAACAGTTAAATTGGTGTTGCAGTTGCCAATAAATACTTGAAACTTGAGAGTTCAGTGAAGCTAACACAATAATATCTCAGCGTTGCAGTTGCTGAAGAATTAATGTTTGAAGAATAAGATGTGAATGTAATAAAACAATTAAATTGGCGTTGCAGTTGCCAATAAATACTTGAAACTTGAGAGTTCAGTGAAGCTAACACAATAATATCTCAGCGTTGCAGTTGCTGAAGAATTAATGTTTGAAGAATAAGATGTGAATGTAATAAAACAGTTAAATTGGCGTTGCAGTTGCCAATAAATACTTGAAACTTGAGAGTTCAGTGAAGCTAACACAATAATATCTCAGCGTTGCAGTTGGAGTTGCTGAAGAATAATGTTTGAAGAATAAGATATGAATGTAATAAAACAGTTAAATTGGCGATGCAGTTGCCAATAAATACTTGAAACTTGAGAGTTCAGTGAAGCTAACACAATAATATCTCAGCGTTGCAGTTGCTGAAGAATTAATGTTTGAAGAATAAGATGTGAATGTAATAAAACAGTTAAATTGGCGATGCAGTTGCCAATAAATACTTGAAACTTGAGAGTTCAGTGAAGCTAACACAATAATATCTCAGCGTTGCAGTTGCTGAAGAATTAATGTTTGAAGAATAAGATGTGAATGTAATAAAACAGTTAAATTGGCGATGCAGTTGCCAATAAATACTTGAAACTTGAGAGTTCAGTGAAGCTAACACAATAATATCTCAGCGTTGCAGTTGCTGAAGAATCAATGTTTGAAGAATAAGATGTGAATGTAATAAAACAGTTAAATTGGCGATGCAGTTGCCAATAAATACTTGAAACTTGAGAGTTCAGTGAAGCTAACACAATAATATCTCAGCGTTGCAGTTGCTGAAGAATTAATGTTTGAAGAATAAGATGTGAATGTAATAAAACAGTTAAATTGGCGATGCAGTTGCCAATAAATACTTGAAACTTGAGAGTTCAGTGAAGCTAACACAATAATATCTCAGCGTTGCAGTTGCTGAAGAATTAATGTTTGAAGAATAAGATATGAATGTAATAAAACAGTTAAATTGGCGATGCAGTTGCCAATAAATACTTGAAACTTGAGAGTTCAGTGAAGCTAACACAATAATATCTCAGCGTTGCAGTTGCTGAAGAATTAATGTTTGAAGAATAAGATGTGAATGTAATAAAACAGTTAAATTGGCGATGCAGTTGCCAATAAATACTTGAAACTTGAGAGTTCAGTGAAGCTAACACAATAATATCTCAGCGTTGCAGTTGGAGTTGCTGAAGAATAAATGTGAGACATCGAACGAACAAGAAACAGGAGTGAAGAGGTTAGAACAAGCGGGGGAAAGAAAAGAACATGAAGAAGAAAGGATATGCAACAGATGCGGGAGAAAAACTGCAGATGTTGGCAATGAACTGTAGCGCGCGCTGTACAAAAATTTGAAAAAGCCTTTCTAGTTTTAACAGAGGCTTTATCAATTAACAATCTCACGATACAATCTAAGCCGATGATTATAAAGTGCATCTTCAATTCAATTCAATTTATTCACAACACACAAAAATCTGTTGTGGCGCACTCACACAACTTTCCTTGCCATTATGAAAACTGATCACCTGACGCTAGTGTTCCCGCGCATCTCAATTCAAAGATTTGAGCCAGCTGGTGACAGGGCAATAACCCTGGAGACACACATGAGGTCTGCTATCTCTTCATAGTGAATGATTTAATACAATCAACAATAATTTGCAATTGAATAATCACATTATCTCGAATTTTAAAGCTTATTTCTAATTTTAGGTGAAAATGTTACTGAACATTAATTGTAGAGATTTTCATGCTCAATCTACTCCACTTAATTTTTTTTGTTTCAATTGTATCTGAAGCCTGATAATTGGTAATCTATCTACATTGATGGGGCGGAGCTCCTGAAATTTTTACAGATATGGGACTTGTGGCAGTTGATAGAGCTTATCGATGACTATTTTAGGTATGAATTTGATCAAAATCGTTGGAGCCGTTTCCGAGAAAATCACGAAAAACCCTGTTTTTGACAACATTTTCGCCATTTTAGCCGCCATCTTCAATTGCATTTGATCGAAATTGTTCGTATCGGATCCTTATAGTGAAAGGACCTTAAGTTCCAAATTTCAAGTCATTCCGTTAATTGGGAGATGAGATATCGTGTACACAGACGCACATACACTCATACACACACACACACACACACACACACACACACACACACACACACACACACACACACACACATACGTGTTTATAAGCCGAGTTGAGATCCATGTGTTCCACCAGCTGAACGAGATCCAGCAGAAGGAGCCATTTTAGAGGAAAAATACCTGACACTTTTGTAGTTCCAATCTTCTACATCACTGCAATCACTTTTGTTTTATCATTATTCCAATAATCAAAATGAGTTGGGTGCTATCACTGCGAGATCCAATATGTGAGTCGCTGTGAGATCCATCAACCTTTGAAAAGTGGTGGGGAGAGCACACCCTTGTTTGATTACGGTCACAAGCAGATCCGACTAATACACATCCTTGGTTGATTGCGGTTGGAAGCAGATCCGCCTAATGCGACGTTGCCAAGTGATACCTGTGTTGCCAGATCTGAACTAAACAGCAATTTAGAGGCGCACCGTATTTTTTCCCTTTCTTGTCATCCAAGCTGTTCACACACTGAACAATACAACATGGTCACTGTGAGATCCACTAATTGATGTGTGATATTATTCAATTATCATTATTATTATGAGATATAATTTTAATCAGCAACATTATTTCTGACTATAAAGACATCAATAAATATGATTAATTTGCATTGCATGAAACATTTCATTATATTAGTATATAGGCCTAAGGTGTTTTTTAAATAATAATACAAAAATCACTTTGTCCAGATTTCAATCAAAATTGTGCCATAACTTGGTGCTGAATAAGTTTTGTACCTCTTTCAGGGCGGGGGCATCTTCACAGTGCTGACAAAATTTGCAGCAAATAGCTGCACATGTGGCCTTGGCCTTATAATAAACTGAATTATTATTTTGATGGAATGAATCTTTATTTTGATTTTTTATACACATTAAATCCTCCATATAGAATTTAGTTTTTTAAAAATTAGTCTAAATACAAAATGAATCATAATAGAAACTATTGAAGGTTGCAATGTCAACAGGTTCTGATCTATTCTGAAAGTTTCAAGTCTCTAGCTCGTTAGGAAGTGGATGAAAATTAATTGACAAAATTCCAACCTGACCAACAACCCCCAAAGCAAGTTGAATAAAACGCTGTTAGAAAAAAATGAGAATAATTGTGGGCTATCGATAGAACTAAAAAAAAAACTTGATGAGTTGAGAATGTCTCATTATACATTGTACTTTCACTCATTTTATTCAAAAAGTTTACTGTAGAAAAGTTCTGTTTGACTGTTCTGATCAAATTTTATAATCAGTAAAATAAATATCCAATGTTCACTATCTAATGTTGAGTAATTAAAGTAGAGGATAAAATAGCGACAATGGAATTGCTGAAGGACTCTTTTTAATTCCATCTTAAAAGTGAGTAGTTTCCACTAAAAATCTCTTATGGCATCCTTTTGGGTACCAGAATATAGAACTAGAGTAGTCTGCCATCTGCCATCTCAATTTATAAGCATGAATGAATAATCTTTCCTCTTTATTCCTTATAACAATGAATGATATTGATTGATCTGATAAAGTAGGACTCCAATTATCACTAATTAAGATTGGACACCATCAAATAAATGAAAAAAAATTCAATTTTATTCCATATTCATTTAATTATCAAAATTATGAATAATAATAATAGCCTACATTATAAAGTTACAATATTAAGCCACGGGATGACCCAAAACGGCTTACATAGTGAAATAAAATTCTTATTATAGAAATCAGTTCAAGCTTGATAGAAAAAAACAATTGAATTTAAATAAACATTTCACTAATAAATTAATTCATTTGAAATCAAAACATTAGATCTCCAGACTCAACTTTCAGCGGACAATGGATCTTAGTTTTTTTAAAATTTCAGCTCTAATTTATATCAGAATCAAAAAAATCTAAATACTGACTGATGTCAGTCACAATAAAATTTGTAGTCACCAAAAAGTTTTTAGTCACCAAAAATTGTATATACTTTTTTAGAACAACAAAAAAAGAGGTTGGTTTTGTATAATTTTGTGGTGGTGAAAAACAAAACAATACAATAGAGTCTATATTAGCCTATATAAGGCTACATTGATATCAAAAATCATAAATTGCAAGTCCTGACAGGAGAAGAGGAAAAAAGCCACGTGCTGGTAGCATATTACAATACATGCATTAATAACTATAACTATAGGTGATGGCAATGCTAACTATATAATCATATTCAATAGTTAATTCATGGAAAATTTAAAACAAACAATTGTATAGAACATACAATCATATTACATACGGTAGTGAATTCATAGAACATTTCATATAAACCATATTAAAGTATATAAAAAGAGTTTCTTATTCCACATGATCAATTATAGATGAAATGAAATGAGAAAAACCATTCCATGAACGTGGAAAATCAAAACCAAATGTATTATATAATGTATCAAGTGTACATGTTCAAATTCATCATCAAATTAGTTCAAATAGAAAAGCTTCAAATTCCTTATGTAGTTGTTTCTGGACAAGTAGGGATTTTAGTTCACTTCACAAAAGTAATAATCATGATCTTAATGCTAACTATTATATAATCATATTCAATAGTTTAGTTTATTCATAGACAAAATAAGAAGTATTTTATACTATATAACCAGAGTTCCTTATCTTACATGATCAATTATACTCGAAATAAAACAAAAATTACATTCCATGAACGTGGAAAATAATTCAAAACCAAATGTATTATAAAATGTACTGAGAGTACATGTTCAAATTCATCATCAAATTAGTTCAAATAAAAAAAAGCTTCAAATTCCTTATGTAAGAATTCCTAGACAAGTTGGGATTTTAGTTCACTTCACAAAAGTAATAATCATAATCTTAATGCTAACTATTATATAATCATATTCAATAGTTTAGTTTATTTGTAGACAAAATAAGAAGTATTTTATACTATATAACCAGAGTTCCTTATCTCACATGATCAATTATATATGAAATAGAATGAGAGAAACCATTCCATGAACATGGAAAATAATACAAAATCAAATTTATTATGGAGTTTTAATAGCAAAAAAGGTTTAGGCCTATCATGTATTTTATTTCGACATCACGTGCATAAACGTTGCTAAAAATATTTAGATATTGTTTTAGAATAAGTTTGAAGTTGAGTTTAAGCTTTAAAAACTACAACATTCATAGTTAGGTTCTTCACAAGTTGAAACAGTATAAAGGGAAAACTGTTTTTTAATAATAGAATTTCTTTGAAGGAAATTGAAGCAATTGGGAGGAGTTTGAAGCTCTCTTATTTGTGGGAATTTGATGAAAAAATTGATAATGTATGCACAGATTAAGGTATTAATTGCATTTCAACGCAGTTTATTAAACATGTTTTTCACATGATATTTAATGTTAGACCATGACCTATTGCTCAAACAAGCTTCTTTTTCCAAACACCGGTCACATTCTTCTTTGTTTGGAACCTTTTTCATGATTATATGTTTTTGAAAGTGTCTTACTACAGCATCGGTTTCTTCTTGGGACCACATCTTTCTTACAACAGTAACTCTACGTTTCTTCACTCTAGTGTTGGCTCTACCAGAAGCAACGGTAGACTGTCCATCATGAGGCCTTTCACTTTTATTTTCTGGGGATGAAGTGTTTGAGTCAGCTTCATAAGTTTGAGATGTCAAAGGTTGATCTTCATTTATCTCAACACTTCTTGTCCCCTCATCTTCATGATCACTAGCATCTGACTCTGTTAAGCTATCATTGCCCATGTCAACTTGAAGGTCATCAAAGTTTTGTCCTTTCATTTCTTTCAACTTACCTGATTCTAAAGCTAGTAGTAACTTGCTTATTTTGGCTACTTGGCCCACATCGTCTGGGAGCCGGTAATATTCTTTGTGAACATTGACAGAATGACCCATAAATGTAGCCAAACACTCAATCTCATTTCCAGACAAATTCAGAAGTTGAGACATTGTTGCTACATGTTTACGCAATTTGGTGGACCTGATCAGCTCTGGGTACTGCACACCAGACTGTTTAGCAAAATGCCTTAGAACATCACAACCTCGAAAACAACTGTTTTTGGTTCTTGGTATGGCAAAAAAATATGGATTTTCAATACAGATGTTTGCTATGTCCCTTGTTGTCATAAGCAGTTCCATATTTTTTCTCATCCCTTCAGTTAAGAGAACAGGGACAGGGGCGCCTCTTTTGCCTCGACATTGAAATCTAGCCCATGTCTTGCACAATTTTTTTTCAGTTTCTGTTAACAGAGTGTCAATGTCAGAAGTAGTCTTGGGGTTATTTATAGTTAGGTAATGAGCAACCTCAATTCTTTGGGCTTCGCCAGATCTTCTCCTATTCAGTAGAATGATGTGGGCTAAAGATATTTTTCCTAGTTCCCTCCATACACTTTCAGAAGGAAGCTTTTTCATTTGGTCATACAAACTCTTTTCTTCTTTTATTATAAAATCATGAAGTTGTTTCAAATCTTCAGCAAGGGGAATTCTTGTGGGTTTATTCCACTTTGCTGTACTCAAAGTTTTTGATGCATTGGAAGATACATCATACTTCCACATTTTGGGTAAAAGCTGATGAAACCTCTTTCCTCTCTTTCGTAAATATTCGTTACTTGTTGTTGTACCCTTGAACTCAATGATTTCGGAGCAGCTCCTAAGGGAGTGCCCTAGTTTCAAGGCCAATGAAGGCACTTTGTATTTACCATTTTCTTCATTGAATCCGGCAATTGTGTTAACCGCCTTAACTACATCATTGTAAAAGTCAGGGTCTAAATAGTCTTCAAGTGTTTGAAGCTTTTTAATTTTACCTGACTTGTCTATTGCTGTTGGCTTATTTGTTAGAAGTTCTATCTTCAGTCTTGCTAATTCTCGCATCTTTTGGGATATTATTGGTTTTACATGTTGTTCTTTATGTTGTTTGAGCAACCTCAACCCAAATTCACATATAAGTTCATCTTCCTGTGCAGTTTTGCTTATTTTGTCATTTCTCATAATAGGAAAAATTTTTGTTTTCAAGCTGTCTGAACATGAAAAGTTAGCAACTACCAATAAGGCTTGACCTGCACTCTGCGCATTCCTAGAGCTTTCTTTTCCACTGTTTTCTTTGCAGTCTTTCATGTGTCGGTACAGTCGATTTTTGGAAAAAAATCCCAGACATAATTTGCATGGGAGATATTTTTCAATATTACAATCATTAGTTGGTCTTTGTACGGTAATAATATTACCAGATTTTTCTCTCAGAACGTTTGTGTTATAATTGAAATTTCCTTTCTTTCGGAGCTTTTCGATCATAGATCTCCTCATTGCAGAACCTTTGGGTTGAGCTAAAATTTCGGCAACTTTCATTTCTTCAGAATGGTTCCTTGTTAGATGTCTTATGAAGTTTGTGACTAGTAAATCACAAAAAATACAAGAATCTCTTTTGTCCCAAATCCTCTTTCCATCTTGTCTTTTTTTGGCAACCATTACATTAATGTTCTCTCCATCAGATAGGCCTGCACCAGAAGCACTGGTAGATTGGCCTGCGCCAGAAGCAATGGTAGACTGCCCACCGCCAGCAGATTCCTCTACACCACCTGAAATTGTGGATTGGCATGCGCCCAAAGCAATAGTAGACTGTCCACTACCAGTACATTCCTCAGCACCAGCTGAAATGGTACATTGGCCTGCACCAGAAGCAATTGTAGACTGCCCATCACCAGTAGATTCTTCAGCACCAGATGAGATGGTAGATTGGCCTGCACCAGAAGCAATTGTAGACTGCCCATCACCAGTAGATTCTTCAGCACCAGCTGAGATGGTAGATTGGCCTGCACCAGAAGCAATTGTAGACTGCCCACCAGCTGAGCCTTCTTCTTCAAACTCATCAGGATCCCAATCAGTAAGCTAGAAAGAGGAACAAAAGATTAACCACTACTTCATGTGTAATAAGTAGTTGAGATGATATTGTGGTAGATATCTCTAGTGAATAAAGACTAGAAATTATTAGACTACTACTTCATGGTAAAACTGAATCAAAGGTATTGTACTGACCTTACTAAGGTATTTAATAATTCCTCATCATTCATGTCATCCTATTTCCCACAAACTTGCTGCTTTCAATATTATGATTTATAGAGCTTCAACTATACCATTGACCCACCATAATAATTTTAGTCAGAAGATAAGGATCATTAAGCAAATAGCTGCCAAAAATGGGTATGAGGAACTCATGGTGGATAGAATATTTCATAAAATTAGCAGACATTCAGGATGGTCCTGATGTAGCTTTTAGAACAACACCTATTTAGTTGTAGTAAGGACAAAATTAATATGTGGTATAAGAGTGAAAGTTAAACTGTGCTGATAGTAAAGCCTGTTATACAGGCCAGTCAAGCCGGATAGAAGTTTCAAATGTAGGATAAGGAAACATATTAGGCACTAGAAGAGAACTAGGAGGGGAATTAATAATTAATTATAGAAAATATATATATTTCATCTGTATATTTTATGAAAAATATGCAATTTTATGAAATATTAGTGGTATATGGGTATACCAATATGAGTTTTTCAGGTATGAAAATGGACAAATTTTATGCAAATTTGACATGATGGGCTAAAAAAAACTTGATTTCCCATTTGATTGTTAAAACCTGATCTAAATCTCATGAATATGGAATTCTATTGAACAGAACAAAATGATTTTTCATTTTTGCTGTTTTTGTCTGTTCTTTTAATCCTGATATCTAGGTTTGGGTGAGTTATTTGACAGGCCATTTTATATCCAGAATTGAATTCTCTACAAGTCTTATCAATTTAAAATACTGGTTTATCGAACAAATAATCAAGTTTTATCCCTTCAAAGTTGAAACATCAAGTTTTCCAACATATTTTGACAAATCTCAATAATAATGAAATTTCAATAACCACTGCACTCACAAACATCTGATTCTAACAGATTTCCCAGCCAATTTGACATAAAATCTGCAATTTTCCGCCATATTTATCTTAGTAACAAAGCATTTTTGGGACTTTTAAAAATATATATTTTATTTGTACTAGTGTTTGAGAACCGCTGACCTAAGGTATAATTCAGCTGAGTTCTGAAAAACACTGGAAGATGAATATTTGAAAAAACATATCATTATTAACACGTAGCCTATACAAAGATCAAAAGTTACTTACGAAGTTACATGCTTCAGTTACAACATTCAACTGCTCTTGTGTCAATGGCGATTCACAGTCTGAAATCAAACAATGAGTTTTGTCTTCAAACAAGTTTTCTGAGGTTTCAAGTAAGAGAAATTGTATTGTCTGTTTCAAGGTTGGGATGGTACAAAACTAATTGGGGGTCCTCTTAGCAGGAATCAAGCACAACAATTCACACATTGAATTCAAGAGCAATAAATAAACCAGTTTGCTCTCAGTATGATGTGCATTATTCAAGGTCTATTGGAAGGAATTGTTTTGGCTAAAACCAAACTTATAAATACAGAACAGCCTGTATTCTCCAAACTAATGACGTAAAATATCTCTGATTAGAAATTTGTGCTTGATATAAACATAGCTTTACAATGATAGGTCAAATGTGACTATTATTTGAACAAATAAAATTTTCATAAATAGCTTTACCATTTATTGGACTTGAAAAAAAACAAGTAATTAGTCAAACAACATTTTCATTAGGCCAAACCAAACAAAAAATTTATAAGTAAGTTATTCAGAAAAATATCCCCTGGGCCTACTAGGCTGAATAATGAAAAACATTACATACAAATTATAATAACTTGATCTTCAAAATAAATAAAAGTTTGTAACCTGAGAACTGTACAGTAACCTGAGAATTTGTCCTAACTTAAATGGGAGGGCATTCTTTCACATCACTACTCTTGTTTACAATAAATTGTGCAAGATCCACACAGTAATAGTTCTATTATCATAGTTGATGATATGAAAATATGATTTTCAACTCTTTTCATAATCATGATGAACTATGATACTATAAATATTAATGTGTAATACCATCCTTAAGCCACGTTTACACTGGAATGTTAATAACATTTGTTAATAACATTTTATAATTAGTTAGGCCTATATAATATATAAGTCTACATAATAATATGTACGTTATTCAAAGAAGTTATTAACAAAAATGTTATTAACATTCCAGTGTAAACGTGGCATAAGACCCTTTTATTCCTTGAAATGAACAATTTCCCAATTTTCCCAGCTGTAACTTAAGTCTCATAAATAACAACCAGACAATAATTTTTTAGTCAATGCCACATAATTTAAATTGATGATATGAATGTGAGTTTGTTTTAAATGTAAAAGATTTTTGCAAAAAATTTCCCATAAGTTGAAGTAAATTGAAATGTTGGATATTCTAGCCTTGAAACAGAAAAAATTCCAATCATGTTTTAAAATACATGAATAAAAAAAAGATAGTAAGCGATAGAGAAAAATTGCCTACCTGAAGAGTATTCACTCCCAGAGGGACTCCAAGGGGGATCCTTGTCCGAGTCATAATTCAATGAACTATCTGAACTATCTTTGGACTCAGCTGCAACCTAGAACATTAAACCATTTTTGTACTGGTAGTAGGTACCATGATAGCTAAAGGTTATATTGTATTTAAAAAATAGGAAACTAAACAAACAACATATAGGCCTAATTTATTGTTTGAAAAATGATTCATCTAATGCAATAAGAATACCGCCAATGCATAAACCATTTCCCCAATTATATTTTTAACAAGAATTTAATTGGAACTGATTTATTACCAACTCAAATAATTACAAATAATAATTACGGTACAATTAGTAGGTTTGCTACAACAAGAACGGTGAAAAATGGGTTCTTGTGTGAAATTTTTCCATGAATTAAAAGCATAATAAAGCTTCAGTTCAAAGCACAATATTTGTAAATTCTGAGTTGTGGTTGATAATTTGTGTAGGCTATGAGTTTTTTTTGTATTCAAGTTTCAGAAACTTGTTGAGTTCATAATTTTGAAATGTTATTTCATTCATTACGTGGGCCTAAATAGTATATGATTAGTGAGAAAGTTTTTTGTATTATTTTCATACATTAAAATTTATGAATGTCCAAGTAAAATACATGAATAAATACAGCTGACGCCAATTAGTTAGGAGGTAGGCAAATGCCTTTTATTAATTCTCAGCTCTGTCAGGACAGTCTGAAGCTGTCTTTGAGAGCAAATTAGTATTGCTGGGGTCACTCTCTTTTCGATGTACATGTACTCTCGTAGACAGCTCGACAACTGTCCTGACAAAGCTGAGAATTACACATAATTTCCATGTTCTCGATCAAAGCCTGGGCATTATATCGTAGCCACAGTCATTATTATAATAGATATTATGGGATCTCTATTATCACAGATGATGCTAAGCCAGATAAGGGCCTTATTAAAAGACTACTTCAAGTCTCAAAATTCAAGAAAAATAACAGATAAAATTCATACAGAAAATTGTTGTAACTTATTATTAGGTAGGTAGTTTCAAGTTTCATGAAAAAGATCTCACATATAATTTGAATTATGGAACGATTAGGCAGGTATTGCTAACCTGTTTGCAATGCTCTAAAATTAGTAACTTATCAAAACTTGAATAAACTTATTAGGCTACCAAGTTATTAAGTTATTCCATAATCTGTGACATGATCTATTTGAAACTTGTTCCAGTCAGCAATTCACTCCGATACAATAGTTTTTATAGTAGATTTACAGAATCTGAGGGCCTTATAAAACGATCATAATTATATTATATAGGCCTATAGCCTACTGTATTATAATATAAATATTTTAAAATAGATCTTTGATATTGCAAGTACCTTGAATTACTTATAGGCCTACAGCTACAAGACACCATAGCATAGAGCCTTTTAATGGAACATTTTATGCTAAAATGTTGATAGTAATTTATTTAGATAGGCTAGATTGCAAACCAACTAAGACGTGAGGAAGCATTTTTTCAACTTACCTTGTCTCTTTCTCTGCACTTTGAAACGTGAACCATAAATGCACATCTTTTCAGAAAATTCTGACTGCAGTGGCCACAACAAAACATCACTCCTACAGAACATGAACATGAACATTCCAGGAGTTTGTGAAGAGGATAAGGAAGCGGGAACAGCCCAGGAGTCCAAGCACTACGCTAGAGAAAAATTCCCTAGGTCTACAAAAAATTCCCTACTTTGGCAACACTGAGCTGCTGTGTGTAGGCGACGCTAGCGCGACGTGGTATCAATTTTCAAAAGCTTTACACCTCACACGCACAGACAATATTAGTCAAAATGAGATCCAAGTTGAAAAACAAAGTGGGGGACTTTTTTTCTATGAATTCGATGCGTAGACAACGAATCAGAGGCTTTCGCTCACTGAGATCCGGGGGATAGGATCTCGCCGAGCCAGCGGATCTCGCTGCGTGGGTGTGCAACCATATACCAGATCTCGTCCCGACACATTCACAAGAGCACACACACACACACACACACACACACACACACACACACACACACACACACACACACACACACACACACACACACACACACACACACACACACACACACACACACACACACACACACACACACACACACACACACACACACACACCACACACACACACACACACACACACACACACACCACACCACACACACACACACACACACACACACAACACACACACACACACACACACACACACACACACACACACACAGACCAATACCCAAAAACCACTTTTTTGGACTCAGGGGACCTTGAAACGTATAGAAATTAAGAAATTGGGGTACCTTAATTTTTTTCAGAAAGCAATACTTTCCTTACCTATGGTAATAGGGCAAGGAAAGTAAAAATAGAATATTGCTAAAATTATGTGTGCTGGAAGAAAGAGGAGGAGAATGATCAAGTAATCACTATCCCAATCAGTTTATCAATCAAAATAAAAATAATTATCTATTGAATGTCAAAGTCATTTATCAAAAAATCTATGATTGTTATTGGGAAATATACAGTTTTCATCAATTATTTCAAAAATACTTTATGAATTACAGTGGGGATTTATTCATCAACTTGAAAATAATGAGCTGAATTTTAGCTCATAGCTTAATTTTAACACTGTCTAGTGAGAGTTTTGATTCGTCTAGTGAGAGTTCTAACTAGTTCTTTTAACTGAATGAATTCCAGAGTTCAACATTTTTAGCATTCAGAATGGGTCAACTCATCAATTTTGAATCCAGTGTCCTACTCATCTCTAATCTAATTATAAAGTTTTGCGATTTTTCTAAGTTTTGTGTATATGTTTGTTTTGCACTCGACCACATAAATAGGCGCCGGCAATTGTGTAAAATGGAGAAAATTCCAAGTTCTGGGATAAGTCAAGTGTCTTCCTGGCAGAACGAAGGGAAGAAAGCGTAATCAAGATAGCATTTCAGACGTAATTCCCTACAGGAGAATAAAAACGACGGTGGGTATCGAACAGAAGGGTTGAAAGAGTGCGGAAGGAGTAGGAAGAGGAAGGACGGAGGAGGGAAAGGAGAAGGATGAGGTTGAGGAGTATTGGTAGAGAAGGGTTTGAAGAGAATGAATAGGATGTGGAGCAGGAAATGATTAGGAGGAGAGGGGATGACGAAGAGGTGGTGGAGGAGGGGGATTATGAGGAGGAGGTTGAGGAGGAAGGATGTTTAAACATATCCTCAGGAGGTGTGCGTTAAGACCAAGCCCAGGGCACACAAATCAGATCCCGCCACGGGCTAGCCACGACATTTGGGCTGGGGCCAAGTGAGCCTCAAATCCCCTAACCCTTCCTCGCCACTCACTCCACTTATAAAATAACATTCTTTTTAAAACTTCGCGCCACCGTACGATCCGCCACGCTAGAGCTACCCCCGATTTATTATTATTAAATTTCTAATGTTGGCTTTTACGTTTTTACCCAATGCTGCTACCCACAACCACCACTTACCACCGCTTGAATCTAGACTAGATTTTATCAATTCTCCCACAAAATATTTCTTGCAAAATACAATCTTCGAGTCACTCCCTTAATACTCCAATCATATTTGTAGGTGTGAAACAGCACAGGTTGGTTAAAATATTTATGTAGTGACACTGAACACAGTTACAGCTTATGTAACAACATGTTTTATTGTTTTGAGTTTATTTAATGAGAATGTCAACAGTGTTTGATGCAAGCCATCGTGATACAGGCTCACCTCCCAAGACATGGAATACCTCTCTCTTTTATGGAATGAAAAATAATATGCTCTTCTCGAAAGAGAAAAATTTCACGTAACACTCATTTTGTCAATTTATATTACTGGTGCTTTCACTTCCATTATTCATATTCGTCATTTCCTTTTTAAAAATCATATACTGTGCTTGTAAGTGAAGAGTTGTGTGATGAATTTACTTGACCTCCAGGTACCAGAAGGCAATGAGTATTTAGAGTATTCTTATTATTACCGTAGTTCATGAAGTTTGAGCTTCCCTCACACGAGAAATCATCTATCTATGCTGAATGATTTTTTATGATAATAATAATATTATCATTCTCCACCAACAGGCTTTTAAGAGCTACAAAGCCTGATTTTCTCCTTGACATTGCTTCAAATGCAATGTTCGTCAATGATTTTTCAGCACCAGCTGAGGGTACATGTTTACCTTCTGGTATAACTGACAATCATTATCACCAAAGAGGAGGAAAACAGACAAAATATCATGACCTACTAACAGAGCTGCGCAGGCTAAACCCAGGCTACTCTATGAGAATGGTGGTGCTGATTGTAGGTGTACTGGGGGGCATGAGACCCCCTCATTTTTGGTTAATCTAGAACGATTCCAGCCTGTGAGAGAACTGCTGCTGTGCTCGCGGGTCAAATGCAGAAGGCTGTCATCCTTGGTTTATTACGTCTACTCAGAGCGAACTATTTTTTATTTACTTTTTTTTAATTTATTAGAATATTACAAAAAGTAACATTACACATATGCAAGCTCTTTCGAGCATGACCGCATATGGGAGAAATTGATGGTAATGGACCCAGTATGATTGTTTACCACACGGACATGTGGAGCAGTCACTCTGGTAAAATCGCTTGTCACTCTTCCTTGGGGGTCGGAGCCCAGGGAAAGGGTGGTCAAGCAAAACCTCAAACAGGAGAATAATAATGATGAGATTTCTAAGCAATTTCTTTCATATTATTTATATGATACTGAAAATTGTTCATACTAATACAGAAATCTGTCCAAAAAATTTCCCTCTCCTAAAGTTGGTTAATTACAATATTTAAAATCATTGCAAAACGAGAGCTCTAGGCTTGCAGAAGCACGAATTACCATAATGAAAAGTAATTAATTGCATCCTAAATTGAAAATTCTCAACAGTAAGGCTCGATGAGAGCAGCAGCTATCCTCTAAGGCCTCTTTCACACGATAGGAGACGTACAACTTGAACACTGAACAGAGTTCACGTTTTTTGGTCGAAGTACATTGAGTCCAATCGTGTCTTTCACATGGTGATCCCGAGTCAGGAACCTCCTTTTGTCACGTCTTTTTCCCTCGAGACAAGCAGAAACCTGATTTGATCGAGATACTAGTGGACATATCGCCGCTTTCACATGGTGATTCTACGTCTCTCCAGTCATCACTTTTTCTCAAAATCTATCTTTCTTGAAAATAAAGATAGAAAGATTCTGATTTTGGATTTGGATTCAGCGACCCCAAATTCAGTTCCTATTTCGCATAGATCGATTCAGATTACCACAATGTTTATAATAGATTTTTCTGATTGTTGCAAAGAAATATTTACTGGTATTTTGGAGTTATATTCAACTATTTGAACCTGATATACTAGATTGTTGAATGACAATTGAAATTCAGTGAAGCTTACTTGTCCTTTTCCTCGTATTTTATTGGGTGATGAGTGGAGATGATTTATGGGTTCATATTTGGATTCATCTTTTCAAAGTTTAATTTCCTTTTGAACTTTTAAAAATTAATAATGTTCATGTTTAAACTTTTTAGGTGTTTGAAAACTTCTTAAAACCTTTGCCTGTCTCTTCGTGAGGCAGGAGTATTGTTATCTTTGTACGTTTACTATATAATCATATGATAATGGAAAGCTGTATTAAGAACAGCTATAACTCCCTTGTTTTTGGGTATTTTTGAAAAGGGGACTTACGCTTTTTAGAATTTGGGGTCACTGAATCCAAATCCGAAATCAGAAATCTTCTATCTATATTTTTAAGGAAGTTAGACTTTGAGAAAAAGTGATGAGTCATACTTTGAGCAAACGTCGGCGTAATTGTTAGATCCGTCGGCTTATTTGTGAGATCCCCATGTGAAAGCACAGGAGAGCTGCGAAATATGAAATATGATCTTCCGTAATATGATCTTCAGGAGCTAGGATTCTGCCGTGTGAAAGAGGCCTAATAGAAATGGTATATAAAAAAAATTATTCAGAATCTATACCTATTGAAATAGTTAGGCCAGTTTCACACGGCAGAATCTTGGCTCCTGAAGATCATATTAGGGAAGATAATATTTCAAATTTCGCAGCTCTCCTGTGCTTTCACATGGAGATCTTACAATTAAGCCGACGGATCTTACAATTAAGCTGACGGTTGATCAAAGTATGACTCATCACTTTTTCTCAAAGTCTAACTTCCTTGAAAGTATAGATAGAAGATTTCTGATTCCGGATTTAAATTCAGCGACCCCAAATTCTTTGTGATGTAAGTCCCATTTTCAAAAATACCCGAAAACAAGGGAGTTATAGCTGTTTTTAATATAGCTTTCCATTATCATATAATTATATAGTAAACGTACTAAGATAATAATACTCCTACCTCACAAAGGTTTCAAGAAGTTTTTAAACACCTGAAAAGTTTTAATATAAACATTTTCAATTTTTTAAAGATGAATCCAAATATGAAATCAGAAATCATCTCCACTCATCACCCAAAAAAATACGAGGAAAAGGAATATTGTACAGTAAACTTCACTGAATTTCAATTGTCATTCATCAATCCAATCTATCAGGTTCAAATCGTTGAATATCACTTTAAATTCTCAGTAATGACTATTTATTTGCAACAATCAGAAAAATCTATCATGAACATACAGTATAAACATTGTGCTGATCTGAATCGATCTATGGTAATAATAGGGAGAATAAAAAATGGAATTGGATAGGAATTGAAAGAATAAAAAATGTCATTCCATTCCAAGTAAAACGAAACTGATGTCTGTGTTACTGTTAGAACTGCTGAGTTGATAATGCATACTGAAAAAGTAAAGTCAAGTAAACAACTGACAGTGTCAACTTGAGAAGTGAGTGAGCAAGCACAGTGTTGTCATTATGCGGAAAGCATAACTATTGTACCAATCATCCTAAATTTATCATCGTACTGTATTTCGTGAAGCCATGTTTTGTTAAAGCCAGTTACTCAGAGAGCGATTTTTTGGTGTTCGATGTTTTGCCGTCCTTATGAATTCCGTAGAATCAAACATAATGTTATTTAAGAAGTTGTGCTGAACCTGGTAGAATTCATAGGAACGGTAAAAAAACAATTTTACGAAAATCAATGTACATGTAGCTGGATTTAGAAGATCAATACGATAATGTGTTCTATCACAATTTAATGATTATCACAGAAATGTTCAAGTGAAAAAGTTGGGCGCAAACCTACTGCCATGGGGAGACAAATAAGTTTATGGAACGCTTGATAGCTTGAATAGTGATCTGGATATCTGTTACACGTTTTTAGTTTAAGACATAATATGTCTTAGAATAATTTTTTATCTGTTTTGTCAATCGGCAGGAAAACGTTGGTTTTTCAAAGTTATCTAAGGCTAGTTACATACACATCGATTTTTGGTCGTACGATATTTTACCGTCCTTATAAATTCTATTAGATTGAACAGATGATTTCAAACATATGATGTTTGCCAAGTTCCGTTTAATCTGATAGAATTCATAGTGACGGTAAAATATCGTACGACCAAAAATCGATGTGTATGTAACTAGCCTTACTCCCATATTTTTGGGTATTTTCAGAAATCAAGATAAATAACCCACCAAATTTCCAATCAGCAGGAAAACGTTGGTTTTCCAAAGTTATCTTTCTCCCACCAAAGTTATCCCACCAAATTTCCTACACGGATACAGTGTAGGCTACATACATGCAGTATAGTACAGTACCTGTTCGTTTTTACAGTAAAATTATATGATAATAGAAAGCTCTATTAAACAGCTATAACTTCTTTGTTTTCAGATATTTTCGAGAACGGGACTAATGCTTAGTAGAATTTGGGGTCGCTGAATCCAAATCCGAAATCATTCTATCTTTCTATCTTTATTTTCAAGAATAATAGATTTTGAGAAAAAGTAATGATCGGAGAGGCATATAGGATCCTCATGTGAAAGCGGCGATTTGTCCGCTAGTATCTCGATCAAAACAGGTTTCTGCTTGCCTTGAGGGGAAAAGACGGTAACAAAAGACGCTTCCTGGCTCGGGATCACCATGTGAAAGACACGATTGGACTCAATGTACTTTGACAAAAAACGTGAACACTGTTCAGTGTTCAAGTTGCACGTCTCCTATCGTGTGAAAGAGGCCTTATGGTGATAGCATTTTTCAAAATGATCTCAGTCGAATAACCAACAAATTTGCTTTATTTGTATCTGAAAAAATATGGAAATCAAAATGCGACTAGGCCTATTTTGGCAGTATAGGCCTACAGTAGTACCTCGCACCAAAATTAAAGCCTATAGCCTCTTAGAGGCGATATAAATATTATTTGAATAGAATGTTCTGAATAAGGGATTCATAACTCAAACCAAACAAACTATTGCAGCTATCAAGGAATAAAATGGAAGTTATTCAAAGTCAAGACGTTCATCATTCTAAGTATAATGTGATCCAAGAATTTTGAGTGCTAGCAAGCGCTGACGAAGAATTTGTTTTGTTATTAGAAGGAATGCTCGGGTGCGGTAGCTTGCGGAGTTGATGACATTGTAAACGCTCAGCTCAAAATCTAAGACACGTCTTGGCGCCCTTTGGCATCTCTTCATTCGGCTTACATCTCATTTTCTCCTCTTTGTCAGCAGCTGTGGCGCTTCCTCGTTAAATTACCTGAAGAGCAAGTGGCGCCACTTTGTCACTGAGAGAGCAGCGCCTCACAGAATGCATTGTCTCTGAGAATGTGCGCGTCATGAATGAGAAAGTACATCAGCGTAGTGGAAGCGCAAGACATCTCACTAGCTTGCAGCAAACTTGAGAAAACTTATACTTATTTAAATACCTATTAGAAATTAGATTGTTCTATTCTATCCTCATAAAGCCAGCGACACACCTGACATGCAGCGTTCTATTCTCACTCCGGTCATACAGGCCGACCACAAATAATATTAGGCAACAGATTTTATTGCGACAAGCCTCATCCGTTCGTCATATGACCTGTTCCACCAACAACCCTCCACAGAAATCGGACATGAGTCAGATCGGAACAATGCATGTCAAGTGTGTCCCTGCCTTAACTCAGTCAAATTACACTGTGTAATAATGCTGAAATACGTCACATCTTCTACCAAAATATAACTATATAAATATATGATGGGAAGTACAGTATTCACGGTTTACGGACGCTACACGCATGATATAGTTTCTAGGTGTTTTTCCCGCCTCTGGGACTTCCTGCAACTACAGCTAACGCAGTATTTTCGTCTTACTAATCCACTAAGAGGGATTTCTATTTATTTGAAACAGAAACTATGTCAGTGGAATCATTACCTAAGGTCGTGAACATTGAATTGAATTGCCAAAAATCACAAATACATATTTTTACAAGAGTATACAATACAAATGAAAAATAGATTGTAACTTGAGTGTAACAAGCTAATTGTAAATAATATCAATGTAATATTTGGCACTGCCAACATAAGATTCCTTGTGTGTTGGCAGTGAGTTGCAGTTAACTGATTATGCTTCAATTCAGGTCCAGTACGAAATGATATACAATTGAATTCAATGATGCTAAAGAAGATATTATACCTATTATAAAAAATCACAAAGGCTCCGAAAAAACCCTCGAGAATACTACATACTATATGACAAAGTTAAAATCAAATTAATCATTTCTCATTAAGAAAATGCTAATAGTATTACCAAGAAATGCTTTATTACAGTATTTCAAATGAATCCTGAATAATACTATCAATTTTATATTTGTTTATTGGCATCATTTCTTGAATATTAATAATATTAATTTGTTGATAAATTTCCATTATTTCAAATCAGTTAATCTAAATTTCAATTCCTTACTTGGAACCGTTACTATAAGTTATCTTTCAGTTTATTCAGCTTGTCAATCAAACTTGATTGTAATATATCACCTATGGAAGAACCTGACCCCCCTATCACCCTCATGGATCACAGAAAATTCTGGATTTATGTGAGCGAAGGTGGACGTATTCCTCCTGTGGTGATCCTCTCAACAAAAGTAAACTCAGTAAACTCAACAAAAACCTACCTATTCCGGAGCAAAAAGAGATGGATCATTACAATACATAAATAAATACATAAAATACATACATACAGAAATTGCTCGCTCAATATAATAGGATACTTTTGATTAAATCACGTGTGATTTGTTTATCTAAAAAATCGCTTGGAATTTTATTCATAATATAGCTACAATAATATGTGGATTGATGCCTGCATATGGTTAGCTAGATGAGTTCTGTGTTGAATCTATTGTTAGGACGTGTATTATGGGGTGAAATGTGTGTCGCAAAATTGGATTTATTTTTAGTGAAATGGAGTAGGCCAATTATGTTTTTCATATAATTCTGTCTTATAAATTCAAGTACCTTAAATTCAAGAAAAATTTCCCCACTAGGATAGAGTCGAGGCCTTCCCAATGCTGCTCTTATAATATGTTCATGTAGGATGAATTTTTCTTTTTTTTTTTTTTTGTTAACATAAAAGTGAAGTTAAACCCAAGGTACCTTCGTCTTCTTACAAGCATAATGCATTAAGTCAAAAAAGGACAAAATGAGGTTTTTGCACTAAGTGATACATTTTTCGATGCTGTTTCGACTGGTGAAAAGCACTAAGCTCTGATGTTGATATTCCCAGAGATACAGGTGATTCAAAAAAGCATCAAGTCAGGTTGTGTTGTTTTATTTCAGGAGAAAATCACTAAGAGGACTTAGTTATTTCATTCAAACTCACTACACATTCTTGATCAAGAGAAACGCATTAAATCGACTTGGTGCGTTTCACCAGTAACACAAATCTTATTATATAACACAGATAATTAGAGTGAGCATGCAAACTTTCAAAATCGCTTTTCTCAAAACTATCATGTTTGACCTGGTGCCTTCAGCTTGTAATCTGACGCGTGTATTCTAGGTACATTTGTTGAACCTGTTGTAGAAGTGCAGCATCGATCAGCTGTTCCGACTTGATTGATGGCGATTCGCTTTTCACTTCGAATATCGGGGACCGAGCTTCGCTCTGGTGTACAAAAGCATAAAAAATTTATTACGAAAGAAGAAATTATAATAACATTCATACATGAAATTTTCTATCTGATCACAGTAAATTGAGATTAATTCCCACAGGAATGCAGAAATTTCCCTCACAAAGGCCCGGTTGCACAAAAGTTGAATTTTAATACTGATTAATTTCACGTGAATCAAATCAAAGAAGACCATTTCAGGAAATTTTTTACTTTTCAATTATCAGTTCAACAGTTTTTTCACACACTTTAACTTATTAACACTGTTATTTCACATTTTATTTACACTGTACTTACACACTTTAATCAAATTCCCCTCTCACACTTTATTTACACTGTTCTTTTACACTTCATGTAAACTGTTGTTTTGTAGGATTGAAGTTCTTTTTGTTATCGCTTGTATAGGCTACATTTTCGTTTCAAGTTTTATCTCTCGGAAAAGAGAATACAAAAACTTTTGGAGTCTTGTTATAATTCCCGCGACAATTGGGTACACAACAACAGATTCCCATGATTTAAAACCCCAAATTTACCATTACTTTTCACAAACTATTATTAAAAAAATGATAAATGAACCATATTCATTGAGATGGAAGAACGTGAAAATCGAATTCGTAATTGGATTTTTGTTGGTTACCATAACAGATGTGATAACAAGCATCAGTGCTCTTATTTCGCTTGCCTATCGCCAGTAGATCATCGATCTACATGTGATGACGTCATAGTTTATCATAGCTTCAGTTGTGGGGCCTGAAGTAATAGTAGGTATTGGTCCCACACACATGAACTCGCTCACTCACTTCCATCACCAACAGACGACGAAATAATTATTATCAGCTGTTTTCCTAAGGATGAATAATAATTATCCTTTTAATGTCCTTCAGCGAGTTTTCCCAGGGATGAGACCTAGTGTAATCGAATCTTTATATTATAAACCTACTATGTTCTGAATTTCGTGAGAATCGTTAGAGCCGTTTTCGAAATCCGGAGGAATACAAACATATAAATATCTAAACATCTAAACATCTAAACATCTAAACATCTAAACATCTGAACATCTGAACATCTAAACATCTAAACATCTAAACATCTAAACATCTAAACATCTAAACATCTAAACATCTAAACATCTAAACATCTAAACATCTAAACATCTAAACATATAAACATCTAAACATCTAAACATCTAAACATCTAAACATATAAACATAATAAACAATATAAAGAAGTTGCTCGTTTAATAGTACAGGATAAGTGATTGAAGTGTGACTGAATATGATAAGCATGACCGATGATAAGCACTAGATACAGTTGAGGAGTGGAAAGTTGATCTCTATTTGTACGGTGCGGGGGCGGGTGGAGATACTAATGTATTCCTAATTATTATAAAACTATGGAATGCTGGCTGGTTAAGTTGAATAGCTGGATAAAAATCTACATGATCAGAATTTGATGTTGTTGCAACGTATAGTAGGTTATGATGCAGTGGAAGGGATAAATCGACCCACTGATCTACAATCCAGTCCACGAATGTAGAAAATTGATTTCGAATTAAGTTCGATTGTAGTAGGAATTCAGGAATTCATCACTCTGTTTATGAATCAAGCAATATTACACACAAGGTTCATATTATTCAAGTGTCAAGTTGTATTGTATTTATGGAGAATGAATCTCTCATTATACTTTTCTTAGCCTATTACTCTTCAGTACTCTGGCTCTGGCTCTTTTCTTCAATAATGCTCCTTTACCTGAAATTGATTATTATTTCTTTCAATTACAAAATAATATCCAACGTTTCTCAGAATTTATTAATTGATTTATTTATTAGTTGATTACACCTATAACTAGTAGTTCTGTGAACAGTAGACCTCGCGCTCAGTAAGTTACATTGACCTGTTGTTATGTTTTCTCAAAAATTGATAAATAATTTATCAATTTAAAGTTTCTAGAGAAAATCCTAAATAAACATAGAGCATTCTGTCCTATCGTACCGTGACGTGTCTTCCTGGAATGTGAGTGTGAGCGCTGTTATCAGGTCTGGCTGCAACTGTCTACAACGTTGATGGAAAGATACATTTTCAAGATGTTCGATGTTTTTGAACGGGTAGTATTATAGTCAACTGTCTACAACTAACGTTGATGGAAAGATACATTTTCAAGATGTTCGATGTTTTTGAACGGGTAGTATTATAGTCCACTAAACAGCTGATTTCTGATGAATTATTCTATAGTCTGATTGTTACTCTAATATTTTCGTATGAAGGAGGCTCCTTTTTCCTTTTATATTATCCTTGAAATACAAAATTTCCAAAAACCTTGTATATACGTCGACGCGCAATAAATTTAAAAAGGAACATACCTGTCAAATTTCATGAAAATCTATTACCGCGTTTCGCCGTGAATGCTCAACATAAAAACATATAAACATTTAAACATTAAGAGAAATGCCAAACCGTCGACTTGAATCTTAGACCTCACTTCGCTCGGTCAACTAGAATATAATACTATTTATAAAGCAGTAAAAACATCTATGAAAAAATAATCTTATCGTATTACTGTTATAATAAACTTGGGCGATTTAACTTTATTTGTGGATAACCTTTAATAATTGAATCCACTTCTCGACCCGGAATAACTTGGGTGTGAGAGCCAACCCAAGGAATTCTGCCGAGCTCATCAACAAGAGGTATGAATATAAATCTGAATGAAAACTTCTTTCGGTTATCAGTTTTGCGTTATAATTTAATTGTCTGGCCGTGCTTTATTGGGGATGAATCTTTGCTGGTAGGGTAATTGCCTATTCTTAATTGACTAGTTTCGTGGAAAGTGTGGAGAGAAAAAGAAAGAGTTTGTGAGAGAGAAAGACAGAGTGCTTCAGATAAAAAGAGTGAGAGTTCGTGAATGAATGGGTGAGGAAGTGAAAGAGCAGAAGTTTTAGTCTCAGCAAGGTGGTATAGTTCGAGAGCAGAAAAGTGTGAGAATTGAGACGGAATAGAGAATGAGAAATAGAAGAGAGAAATAAGAGGGAGGAAGTTGTGGAGAGTTTGAAAGAGAAAATTCTCGTGGAAATCAGGAAAGCAGGACAGGAATAGGACGACCCATATTGAGAGATGATAGAAAGAGAGAATAAAGTTTAACAGAGAATTTCCAGGAGAGAAAAGAGTTGAGGGCAAGTTGATAAGGCGGAGAGTAAAGTAGTGTAGGAAGGAAGGCAATTTCATTACATTACGCCCCTGGAAAGTTGCTCGTGAGAGCTACCGGACTCACTTTTAAATGTCCAATCAAAAAGTTTCTCATAGAATTAAAATGTTCTGGAAGTTGACTTGCCCGCATAACTTTCCACCGATTCATGGAGCGCTCTAGCTTCCCTATCTGCTCAAGCAAATGGCCAACATAGAAGCTATACTGCTTGCGGCCAAAATCTAGGGAGTATTAACAACTTGTTTCCACTTATAATTCAGATGCTTGTTAATTATCAATGAATAGTCCAGTTTCTAGATGGTAGAAAAATCGCAAACTTCTAGGCTACAGTATATAATTAGATTCAAACTGATGTAATTCCATCAGGAGTTCAGGAGATATGAATACGAAACCAAAATAACTGCTATAACTCCACGACTGATGAACTTAACGTTCACTGAAGATGAGTTCAACCTTGCCAAATAAGAGTTGTTCAACATCGACCACAGCTGATTTTATAAAAATGTGAATCTATATCTATATTCTATATCTATATCTATCTATATATTATATAAAAGCGAAATGGCACTCACTCACTGACTGACTGACTGACTGACTGACTGACTCACTCACTCACTCACTCACTCACTCACTCATTCACTCACTCGCAGAACTAAAAATCTACCGGACCAAAAACGTTCAAATTTGGTAGGTATGTTCAGTTGGCCCTTTAGAGGCGCACTAAGAAATCTTTTAGCGATATTCTAACTCTAAGGGTGGTTTTGAAGGGTTTAAAGTTCGTCTTTTAGCATGTATATTCTTCTTATTCCAATATCTTAAAATTATAATTGGAATGTCCATACCATTTATGTTAATATAGAACTATAATCTAGAGAGAGTACCTCTTCGAAACAGTTGTTCTGGTAACTAAATTAAAAATTTTGTCAGGTTGGCATTAAGTTGAGTTGACTTTGTTAGGTTGGCACCAAGTTGAAGATTGGAATGCATTTATCCAGGACCTCCTAAATACCAATTTATCCAGTACCTCCTAAATACCTATTTAGGAGGTCCTGATTTATTGCGGAAAAATTGATTGGGCACTGCTACTTCAATCAGAGCTATTCCTGGGAATATTATATTACTAGCCGTCAGGCTCGTTTCGCTCGCCATATCCGATTAGCCAGACGTTTAGTCTGGACCCCCGACTGGATCGTCCTAACATATGATAAAAATATGACATAACATTTCAAATTTGGTAGGTGTGTTCAGTTGGCCCTTTAGAGGCGCAATAAGAATGAATTTGGAAAAATTTCCAAAGATAACTTACGCCCAAAATCTGCGTATTTTAGCGTTTTCTCAGCTTTATCGAGAATAAATAAACAGAAAATGTTCAATTTTACTACAGAAGCTCAGCTGGGGTGCAATAATGTTGTGTTAGAAGGAATTTGAAATAACGCCAAAGATACGCCCAAAATTAGCGTTTCCTCAGCTTTTCTGCGTTACCTCTCCTTTTTCAATAATTGATGGAAATATATTAAAAAAAATTCAGTACACAGGTTTAGCTGAGGTGGAAGAATTTTGTTCGCCAAAGATACGCCGATATAGTAACAGGTGTTTTTCGAGATCAAATTGACATACGTTCAAATTCGGTACAGAGGTTCCGCTGAGGTCTACATGCAGGCGAGCGAAGCGAGCCCGCTGATCTCATATTTGGACGATTCAGTCGGGGGTCCAGGGGGCGGAGCCTTCTGGCTAGACGGATATGGCGAGCGAAGCGAGCCTGACGGCTATTTTATTAATATTTTCATAATACCCTCGACGAATTGGCAACGTTTCTATGGGCATTAGGGGGTGAAGGGGGGACTAATCTGTTCCAATTTCCATTGGACTATTTTCGTACAGTTGACTATAATAGAGTACTAATAAGTATTGTAATCTTTCACACTCTATAATAGATTGAGGTGAGATGAATCAGTCTCAAAAAATTAAAATACTGAATGCTTCATGTACTTTAATGAAAATTCAAGAAATTCATAAGTTAGTATTCAGACGTGATGATTCATGAATTCCTATCCCATACATATTCAAGCCTATTCTTTCCTTCATTTTATCATATATATATATATATATATAATATATATATATATAGATATAGATAATAGATGGATAAATATAGAAATATTTTATCATATATAAGACAATAGATTTAGGAACTGTAGAGTAAGCACTTTGTACTACTATTTAAACCTCTGTAAGATTATTTCTCGTGTCATTCCGTTACCAATAGTCATGCTGCCATTATGTACGTGTTTTATTTGTTAAATAAATCTTTTTAAAAAGTGAGTTGCGCGTTCGTTTATCTTATCTGGCGCCCGATGCACAGGGACTACAGAAGTTTTTTCGGTAAAAGTTCAATTAACTTTTTCGCGACCTACGTTCTCGAGTGCCGAAAAACGTGAGTTTCAACTCTTTATCTGTGGTTCTACAACCCTACACGGACAACTCAACTCCAACTACACGCTGGCAAGCAGACAAGACATCACTTGATACGACGCTTGCAGAACTTTCCGCAGCCCATCGTCGGACGAGGAGGAAGACCCGGATGAGGACTCTACTGCAGTAAGTCCTTCCGTCAACGCAGAGATCATCCATCAAGAAACAAGGTTAGAAACTCTTTCTAATATTACCATGGCAACTAGCAAGCCCTTACCACATGAACTTCTTAAGTGCTGTCACGTGGTATTTTGGCACCACAAAATATTTTTGAAATAAACTATTGAGCTTCAATGGAATTATAAAATTGAAAGGAAAGATAGCCTAGTCAAAGTACCACTCAAGTGAAATCGAATGTTATTAGTGATAAAGAGTAATCATATTATCTAAAGCGATAAGAAAAATATGCATAATTGTAATTCAACAATAATGAGAATCCATTGGCAGAATTAAAAATTATAAAGCGGCTTATTTATTATTGGCAGATCATAAAAAATAAAAGTTTGCATGTACATTTGAGGTTAGAATTGTTTGTTTATGTTTTAAAATGAATCAATCGATCTAGGATGAATCGATAGTTATTTGAATCAACACCTAACGAATCAGCTGATTGTTCGATCAACCAGAATAAGTTGAATTATAAAGTTTACTCACAAAATATTGTAACGTTCGAAATCCGAATAGATAAATAAAAATTCCTATTTGAAGAAATTTATAGGTCTAAGTGAAATAATAGGCTAATATCGCCAAAGATGATAATGTTAAAGATTAGATAATATCAGGCATCATGGCTAAATTGTACAACAGCCGAATAGAAATGAAAATAATTTTTGCTACCTACATAATATTACATAAAATATTGAAAAGTTGAGGTTAGGCGTAAAACATCTACTGATCGGCGACCTAATGATCGACCGAGTCGCATAACGTGGCTAATTATTGTAATATGAGAAACAACCTATAATCTGTAAAAAATTACTTTGCATGTAAAAAACGTATTAAAAAACCCAGACAAAAATAATTAAATGTATTAAGGAAGTAGGAGGTTCCTAGGCGCATGAATACTATAATAATTTGCATGCACCAATCAAATGGTAGCAATTGATAGGCGGCAATAGTGAGCCGATTCAAATATATTTCTACAAATGATAAGAATTTATGAGTTATTGTTGTACAGTTTATGTTTTGGATATGGCCCGAAGGCAAATAAATTATTAAAGATGTAACATAAGTAATAATTTAATAGTTTGGTACGGTCTATTTGAGCCATGAATGGCGGAGGAAAAGATTATTTAAATTTTATGTAAATTTGGAAATCGGAAATGAAAATTGTAAATTAGAAAATAGAACTTCGACACTTGCCTGCCAACGACCACCATGAGATGTCACCAAAAATTATAGAGCGCAATATCTTACTGTACCTTTTTAATAACTTAAAGTTAAATCGAATTATTAATTTTTCATAAGACTTTGTGATGCTATAGTAAAGCAAAAGTCATTTAAATATTTTTAATCCCTTGGAAGAGACGACTTCGGCCACCAGTAATCCAGGACTACCAGGAGTTTGGATCGCCATCAGCAACTTATAGAAAATCCAGCACGTGAGTGAATAATATTTGAAATAGTGATAGGGCGCCCTCAGTGCTTTGAATGAAATAAGAAATAAAAGCTAGCTCGTCGAAAAGGTTTTAAAAATTAAGAAATTAATAAAAATACTTGCACAAGTTTTAAAATGGTATAAGAAATATTTTATTGAATAGTAACGATTCAATTCATATATCAAAAGATACACAAATTAAAAGGAATACTAAGTTCTAAGCAAATAATACAAATGTTCACATGATCATTGTTTCTATAAGGTAATTTGTGATAATATAATGTAGCTCTGGTTCATTAGATAAATTGATCTATCTATTTCTGTCAGGTGCCGAGTCTTGCACCCTGAGATATATATATATATATATTATATATATATATATTTATTTATTTATTTATTTATTTATTTATTTATTATTTATTTATTAGAAACCGTAGGAATTAATATATATTTGATTATTGATTTGTCAATTTATCATGTTCTGATTTGGGAAGTTAATTTATATATGAAATAGGATTATCCAAATCAACAAGCAACAGCATGCAGATAAATGCATATGATCAATGAAATGAAAGCACATGGTAAAGTTTCGTGCTATAGAACTAGAAAATAGTATCAATCTGTGATATTTTATTTGATTTCGTTTCTTGTTTCATCATATATTTTTGTTGCTCTATATATTTTTCTTTGACCTAAATTTTGAGATTATTTGTTTAATATATGTATCAAATTTTTCATGGTGTACCATTCATTTTATTCCTCAATACCATAGGATATAAATTATATCTATATATATATCTATATATATATATATATATAATATATATATATATATATATATATATATATATATTTTTTTTTTTTTTTTTTTTTTTCATAAATTATCAGTATTATATTATTGCGAAAGCTCCTGTCTGAGCCTATTAAGATTTTAGTGAGATTATATCCTAGAAAACCACGACCAGATTTTATAGTTATTAAGCTAACTCTCATGCTCTACCGATTGACGCCAAGCAAGAGGCTAAGCGTTATTCCACCAAAAGTAACGTGACAACATTTAAACATTTAAACATTTAAACATTTAAACATTTAAACATTTAAACATTTAAACATTTAAACATTTAAACATTTAAACATTTAAACATTTAAACATTTAAACATTAAACATTTAAACATTTAACATTTAAACATTTAAACATTTAAACATTTAAACATTTAAACATTTAAACATTTAAACATTTAACATTTAAACATTTAAACATTTAAACATTTAAACATTTAAACATTAAACATTTAAACATTTAAACATTTAAACATTTAAACATTTGAACATTTAAACATTTAAACATTTAAACATTTAAACATTAAACATTTAAACATTTAAACATTAAAACATTTAAACATTTAAACATTTAAACATTTAAACATTTAAACATTTAAACATTTAAACATTTAAACATTTAAACATTTGAACATTAAGAGAAATGCCAAACCGACGACTTGAATCTTAGACCTCACTTCGCTCGGTCAATAATATTGATATTGAACTGTTAGTGCATTCAAATATTGAATAGCAGCTACAGTTGCTATTAAATGAGACTTTTTGATAAAATTTTGCATAGAAAACTATCTAATACACCTTTTACTGTTTACAATCAACTGGACGGTTAAATCAGAGTTTTCATCAACTTTAAGATAATTATGCAACTCTTTGTAGAAAATCTTCACAATAACTTAAGAGATAATTTTCCTTCAAGTTTTTGAATTAAAGGAGGCAATACTTCTCTAGCCTTCTTTGTACAGGACTTTTTTCACTGTGACTGCAGACTGCAAGAATTTGAATCCTGGAGATCCTGACCTGCAAGTCTTTGTAAAATCAATCCACTAATATTAATATTGGATGATCCATCGAATGCTTACCACAACAGTTAGCCGAATAAAGTCCAAGATTTGCAAAGTCTTGTGAAATCAAAGATGCCAATTTCACCACTCGAATTCACTGCATCAACAAAAGTGATGATTTTACTTTTTCAATCTTGCATTCTGTGGAAGAAATCATTTTTATCATTTCATCGAATTAAATTTGAAATGGAATGAAATCATCCACAACTCCTTATCCTTAATGATTACTGAGTAACAATATTTCAAAAATAATACCTTGATGGAGCTATAAAACTTTTTTACTTCAGTCATTTTCTCCCTCAGGAATATTGTTCCCTCATCGCAGTTTCTCTCGAAGAGAAAGAGTTCCTCTTCAGTTCCTATAGTCAAATTCATTTTAAACTGTCAGCATGCCCTGGAAATAACATCAATGCTCCCCATCCATCCTGATAATAGTTATTTATGTATTAAGAGTGTAAAACGCGACTTTATAGCTCGAGTCAAAACAGTTACTACGTGACGCGTAGCAGAGTGTGGTAATTTTGACGAGAGCGATAAAGAAGCTTTCCACTTGAATTACATACAAAATTTTTTTCCACAACTGCAGTATTGAATTCCAATACAATAAACAGTTTTTTTTAAATAATTTATCCAACTTTTTTGATAAATCAATGTGATAATAATAGAATGATACAATTTAATTAGTCTATCTAATCATAATGATTTATTATCCGAATAAAATAAAACAATTAGTATCATCTGCAAAAGAAATTGGTAGGATCGTGATTTGAACCTGGAACCTTCAGCGTGAGAGGCAATGCTCTACGAGACTTTGACACTATGACTGTTGAAAGTGGAGCGAAAAAGTAGGGACATGAACTTATTGGAATTGCATTTTTCTAAAATGTAGCCTACTGCACATGCGCTGCGGTTAGCCAGCGTAAAGAACAGCTGGCGAGCTTAAAGTAGATTATCGCTCACTCCTCACAAAACAACTGTTTTATGATGATTTTTCAGTTTGTAAAGAAGAACTTTAAAGAACTTTGTAAGGCCAGTTGTTTCACATGGCAGAGTCCTCGCTCCTGGAAGATCATATTACTGAAGATCATATTTCATATTAATTAGCAGCTCTCCTGTGCTTTCACATGGGGATCTTACGAATAAGCTGACAGATCTAACAACTACGCCAACGTTTGCTCAAAGTATGGCTCATCACTTTTTCTCAAAGTCTAACTTCCTTAAAAATATAGATAGAAGATTTATGATTTCGCATTTGGATTCAGTGACCCCAAATTCTTTAAAGCGTATGTCCCATTTTCAAAAATACCCAAAAACAAGGGAGTTATAGCTGTTTTTAATATAGCTTTCCATTATCATATGATTATATAGTACGTACTAAGATAATAATACTCCTGCCTCACAAAGGGACAGGCAAAGGTTTCAAGAAGTTTTTGAACACCTGAGAAGTTTAAACATAAACATTTTTAATTTTTAAAAGTTCTAGTTTTCCAAAAAAATATTGAACTATGAAAAGATGAATCCAAATATGAAATCATAAATCTTATCCAAAATAAAATAGGAGGAAAAGGAATGTTTTACAGTAAAATTCACTGAATCTCAATTGTCATTCAACAATCCAATTTATCAGGTTCAAATCGTTGAATATCACTTTAAATTCCCAGCAATTATTGACTATTTCTTTTTAACAATCAGAAAAATCTATTATGAACATACAGTATAAACATTGTGCTGATCTGAATCGATCTATGGTAATAATAGGAATTGAAAGAATAGAAAATGTCATGCCATTCCAAGTAGTGATGTCTGTGTATTAGAACTGCTGAGTGGATAATGCATACTGAAAAAGTCATGAATAGTTCAGACCAGCCTGGCGACTTTGATGCTTTTGAAACCGGAATCTTGTTTTATTCTTATTAAAGAATTATACGGAATGAAAACCATGTATCATAGTACAAAGCAGTTCGATACTTTGTATCATGAGTAAGATTAACATAATCATGGCCTGTCGATTTTAGTCGCTGAGCTAAATCCTCAGTGTTGCCATAATGCGGAAAGCATAACCATTGTACCAACTATTCTAAATTATCGTACTGTATTTCGTGAAGCTTTGTTAAAGCCAGTTACTCAGAAAGTGTTTTTTTGTTGTTCGATGTTTTGTCGTCCTTATGAATTCTGTTGAATCAAACATAATGTTATTTAAGAAGTTGTGCTGAACCTGTTAGAATTCATAGGAAAGGTAAAAAATCAATTTTACGAAAATCAATGTACATATGTAACTGGATTTGGAAGATCAATATGATAATGTGTTCTATCACAATTTAATCACAGAAATGTTTAAGTGAAAACGTTGGGCGCAAACCTTCTGCCACGAGGAGACAAATAAATTTATGAAAAGCTTGATAGCTTGAATAGTGATCTGATATTTGTTACTCGTTTTTAGTCTAAGACATAATATGTCCTAGACTAATTTTTAATGTTTCTTCAATCGGCAGGAAAACTTTGGTTTTTCAAAGTTATCTTACTCCCTATTATAATACAACTTACACTGTATTCGTGTGGGAAATTTGGTAGGATATTTATCTTTATTTCTGAAAATACCCCAAAATAAGGGAGTAAGATAACTTTGAAAAACCAAAGTTTTCCTGCCGATTGAAGAAACATTAAAAATTAGTCTAGGACATATTATGTCTTAGACTAAAAACGAGTAACAAATATCAGATCACTATTCAAGCTATCAAGCTTTTCATAAATTTATTTGTCTCCTCATGGCAGAAGGTTTGCGCCCAACGTTTTCACTTAAACATTTCTGTGATTAAATTGTGATAGAACACATTATCATATTGATCTTCCAAATCCAGTTACATATGTACATCGATTTTCGTAAAATTGATTTTTTAAAAGTAGATTCTCCTCAGAAATAAGCTGTTTTACAAGGAGAATTGAGTGTGTAAATTCTTTCTTTACACACAGTTGTAGAAAAATTTTCTTTACACTCGCAAATCATTCAAGCATGCACAGAAGAGTTTCTTCACGCTCGCCAATCAGATGATGGTAAGCAGCTCGCCAAAACGTCAGATCTTAACCTAAAAAGTCGGTAATTGTAACTCCACTTATATATAAGTAATTTAACAGGTTTGTGCAGTTGTAAAAAAATTGTGTAAGTAATACGCACGTAATGCTTCTTTATCGCTCTTGCAAAATTATCACACTCCGCTTCCCGTCGCGTGATAACTGTTTTGCGCGAGCGATGAAGTTGCGCATTATGCTCTTAATACATAAATAGCTAATTCTGATTATTGACAGGTAAAAAATAAAAAAAACATATTTGAACATTGACATACATAATATACAACATCAATCACAACTTTATAAAAGTCATAATACAAAACATAAATTATCTCATATAATATTAAAAACTGGAATGGCTCGTACAAACATTTAAATAACTTACAAAATATCGAATGAAGTACTTATTCTAGAATGTGATGTATCGTGTGTCTATTCTTACAAAAATTATAGTTAGGCTATACACTTATCATTTATACTCTGAAGCTTCCTATACTCTTGTACTAAACGACATTTCACAGTTATTTTGAATCATTATTTACAGTAGCACCTCCTACATTCACAACTTAAAGGTTTATGCTCCACGAATGGAATGTGAATATATTATAATATTCTACAACACAATATTTGCTTTATTCTGGAGGAGGAATCCATCCACCAAATTCTTTTTCTAGAGCCTGACTCACTGCTATTGTCAAACGGTCCTGTCCTTGCCAACCAACCACCTGTCAAAGTAATAAAAATTCAAATTAATCTTATCCACAGAACCACAACACTGGGATATTAGACTTTATAGTAAAATGTGGTTGCCTACAATTCAACATGTATTTTGAATCTTATCAACAGAATCACAATAATACTGTGACATTAGACGTTCTAGTAAACTGCTGTTGCCTACAACTCATAATCAAATATAACTGATCGGAAGGAGGAATCAATAAATCATATTTGAAATGGATGTCAAATGTTCAAAGGTGAAGCAACGATTTAGGTATATCACATACAGAAAAACTACACCATTTGGACGCTGTATCTACCTTGTTCAGTACATTAGTAAACGAACAATTTATTTTTAAAAATATTTCATAGAATAGACTTTTTCAAGATGATAAAATTTAGGGAACTCAACAAACCTGAATTCCCATTGGAAGACCCTCGTGATTCAGACCAAGCGGACATGCAGTGACCGGCATCTCCAGAACATTGTATATTGCAAGGTAGCTTGTATTCATCAGATTGTAGAAGATCTGATAATGATTTTGAGCTGGATAAGGAAATGTGGGGTATAGGAAAACTCCAGTACTTCCAAGAAGCTCCTGTAGAATAAAAAAGTGTCATAATAAATTTCATAATATGAGTACCGTACAGTAGTTTTATTTATTCTGCACATTTGGAGGCACAAGGAAGCTATCCTATAATAATTGGACTCGTGACACAAATATAATGTAATGGGAAGCATAAAAGAGAGAATCGAGAATATGGTTACTTGAATGTTACATTCATTTTTGAGGATGATTGAGGTAGCATAGTTTGGTATTGAGCAAGTCATCAAATTAATAATCAGAAGGGAAGTGAAGATGTGATAAAACAGTTTGAATAACTGTTTGCCTCCAACAATATTATGTTTTATCATAATAATAATATATAAATAGGAAATATTCATCCTATTGTAATAGTGTGAATATTGAGTGGGTATTATTGTAGTTGATTTGTGTATCTTATATTATTTTTCAGGTTTTTGAACTGGAATGAACTTTGATTCGTACTTTGAGTTATAGTGTGAGAATAATTGACCATGCTTTTATTGAATTTGCTAACTTGTTGCTTAGTTGTCAGAATTAAAGCAATTTTCGTGCATTTTTCAAATACAGTTTCAATTCCATGTCAAAAAAAACACTATATTTGAAAATTGTACGAGCATTGACATTTTGCAGCTTTGGCTTTTCCACTGGAAGTTACAGTATGCTCAATGCTCGTGGAGGGAGAATAATTTTCAATGAAAATGCTACAGTTCGAATTGAGACGTAACCAGGAAAACATGTAACGGTGGGCGAGCCTCAGTCCTCTGAATGGATCTGTTTTACATTCAGAGGGACAAATTGTTAAGTTTTCAGTTATCAGTAATTTATATCTAGTTGAATAGGAAACCAAATTTTATAGAGTTAGCAGGAATAGAATCAGGAAATAATTTGTGCGTGTGAGTTCAAGTATAGTGAGTTTTATTAAATCGTATGTGAGCGTTTCTGAAGAGTCCAAGTTTAAATATTGTTTCAATGGTGAGTGCCGAACTTTTGTTGTTTTTGTTATCAAGGTCAAAATTCAGTTTCTCTAATTCAAGACTTGATCATATTCTAACAATCACTTGGACGGCAAGGGAATTTTACATTTCATTGTTTCTTTTATATCCGAAATTTCACTTGATTGCCGGGGTAACTGATTATCATTACCTGGAATTGGTCCATGATGTCTCGTTTCCTCAGAAGCATTGTTTTGTAGTAATCATCAGATACTCTGTCAGCTACGCATTTGGCGGGTGCATACAGTATACTAGGGAGAGTTGCAGAAGAAAGGCATGCTATCCTCTTCAGAACTTCGAGAGTTACACTGTTCCACTCCTATTAAAAGTAGAATGAAAGCATATTTCCATGAACAATTTATTAGCAATGCAAAATCCAATTACGGTACATCACAATGAGGAGTATAAGCTTATACTCCTATATTGTATAGAGTTTATCCTATGCTCTATAGAGCATAGCCTACCAATATTTGAAAATAAGTCTACCTTTTAGTACAGTCAGGATAAGACATTTTGTAGAAATTGGTAGGCCTACTGTATCAAAATTAGCTTTTTTGCTCACTTTTCTGTTTTTATTCAAATTATTTTTCCACATTGCCATGTTTGTAACCTACCTAGAGAATATTCACTTCTACAGTATTATGACACACCTATATTCACATGTATACAGTGTTTCTTATCAATAAAATTCAATACATTTCAGATTATTAATAGTTCTGTGAACTATACTCTCGCCTATTGACTACTACCATAGCCACCTCTAAGACAGGTGTATTAGAGGTGGCTATGCTACTACCCATTCAATTCTCATCCAAGCATGTGTAAAGACAAGATGCGGTACCCATTACTACTAGAATGAATAATACGGTTCCTATTATACAGTATAAATGAATGACAGAATAATATTATTGGAATGAGAAGGTAATTGATGGGAAGTGAATAAATTACAATATATAAATAATTGTACTCACATCGGGATCATTCTCTGACTTCTGAAATACATTTGGAATGCCTCTCATCCTCAGCATAATCATAGCGCTCAATTCCAGAGAGTCTTCCAAGCCCTTTATATGTACCTGTTACAAGAGACATTGAGCACCGTAATAAAAAAAAAGTTTAGTATGTCTCATTCAATTTTTTAGTAAATTCAATAATTAGTAGCCTAATTATAATTTTTCATGACTAAAAGACTCTTCTATTGAATGCATCAATATCAATATTGGGGAGTTTAGGACGCAGATTGCTGAATAGTCAATTTAGAGAGCTAGATTTTGATTCGTATTATGTAAGTAGAAGAATTAGAAATAGAATTAGAACAATTAATATCGAGGGAGAGATTTCATACAAATATGACAATAAAATCACTTCAATTGTACTTTTTTGGGCTACTTTTTTAAAAATTTATAAAAAACACAATAAAAAAATATGTTTATTCATTCGAAAATGGCCAAAGGTCGAAACTAGTTCTTTAAAATGTTTTAAATAAAAGGTTACTTTAATAAATATGACAATATGTGATGAGAAAAATGTCTTTAGAACACGTCACAAAGAATATTGTAGAATAAAATAGGTTTAATATGCCGGCTATAGTTTTGTTGTCTTAGTCACTCATATTGTCATACATAGTGCACCTACTGTAGTGATAAAAAGCTCAATAGACAAATAGAAACAAGTGATTTCCATTAATTATTCCCCAATTCAATATTGTAAAATAATTTTGAAAATAAACGGAGATATCCCTAACAAATCCCGTCCATTTTCCATCCAAGGAAAGCCTATTGTGTGTAACAAAATAAAACTTTTTGCAATTCCAACGAAAGTAGTCTTAGGCCTATTATGTTTTGGAATGAGTAGGTAGCTTCAATCATTTATGTAATTGCATGTAATAGGCTATCGCCTATCTCATTCGAAATCTAATAGGAAATAATGGTTATAGTCTAGTTTGCATACCTTTTTTGCTTCTATTCCGTATTTTACTTTCAAATGATGTACTGCTCTTCTCAATGCATCTCTCATTTCTGTACACATTCTGTCTGATGTGATTGAGTTAGGTCCCTCATCCTCCGCATAAAATATTTTCACTTTTTTCAGATCAACCTGAGAAAATCAAATAAAATAGGTTAAAATATATTACAGAACTGTAGTATTTATTATTGAAGAGTTATTCAGCCTATTAAAGAGTTATTTATTGAATTATCTATTTATGAATTGGATTTCATGTCAGTATGGTACCTACCAGACTTAAACTGGAAATGTTTTGTTCCTTTGCCCTTATAATCAAGTAGGCCCATAGACCTACATTCATTTCATACAGCGGCATTATCACTTATCCATTCATTATAAACAAACCATCAATAGAAAAAATACAACATTTTTTGAACCAACTAAGTCAAATACTTTTTCTCTTCTAATTTTTTCAATTTTTTGAATTTCTATTAAATATGTAGGCTCCCTGTTTTGGTTCCAGCAAAGATTCACGTGCAGCTCAAGAAACAAAATTATATACTACAGATAGTGAAGATATAATTCCGCATACCCCTATTTAAAATCAATCAAATTTATTTTCTTCAAAAATACAATAAAAGTACTAGTATTTGAAATCAAACATTAATAATTCAAAAGTTAGTAACACTCAATTAATATTATAGGAATTGTAGTAGGCTAAAATTGACGGTCTAATGCGAAGTTTATGAATATTATATAGGTACTGTACTTTAAATAATATCATTATTCCGCATACCTATAATATTGAAATGTTAGTTGAGATAGGAGACAAAACACACAAAAATACCATAATATACGCTATAACGCTCTAGTTAGATTCACTTCAAACTGTCAGCATTTGTTTATTGAAAAGCATAGATTTTTCTTATAAGGAATGCTGACAGTTCAAAGAGAATTTCATAATAGAAATAGGATTCCTTTTTAAAAACTTTGATAGAATAAAAATGTCAATTGGGCTTCACATTCTCAACTGAAAGTGGAAAAAATCACTCACTGGTTCCCGTAGTTTGAGTTCGTTCACTTTCAATGGGTCTTCGATGATGCAACTCAACAGTTGAGGAAGGTCCTCGGCAAATCTGCACATGGGACCCAGTGTGAAGAAATTGTTCCAGTGCTTATCAGTCGCTGTTGGAACGTGACCTCTGTTAGAAACATATCCTGAAACACAATATTACAGTAAATATTATCCTAAAAAATTGTTTACAATAAAAATAGTTGAAAGCGTAGCTTAATGGTTAAAAAATATAGTTGAAACAATTTGATTTGAGTAGCTGAGTTTGGGAAAACTTATTATATCTTATTGAAGAATTAAGTTCATTGAAATGTTGTAAGCTATAGCTGTAAATATGGTACCTAGTTGTTCATTTTCCATGGCTCTTGAAATTTGCTGCAATTCATTTTCATAATGAAATGACTATAGACTGAAAATATTACCACTATCGACTGAAATGTAGAATACATTAGCAGTAACTTAGCAAGGATTTTGAAATAGGAGGAGGGAGGAGGTTGACCGAAAAATTACCAGCAAACAATATTCAAGTTAAACAAATTATTTGAGGTCATTTTTGTATAGTGCATCTTGGATTTCCGGGAATATTTTTTGGGCTCATGGGAGATTGTAACCTGGAACTCCCCCATTTGGCTGCGCCACTGTGATATTATGCAATATATCACATGAGCTACAATAACGATTGAATGGAAGGCAATGTTATATTCTTCATAAGGAATGCTGAAAGTCTTTTTTTCATAAAATCTTACTATGGAAACTTGAAATCAAAAAGAGGCGGTTTGCACTCAGTGTCTATATGTATAGTTTATGTTATTATTAAAATATAGGCCTACTTTAGTGACTTCAAAAATGTAGTTGATTCTCCGCTAGGCTATAGACCTACCTGGTGTGGGTTTATGTCCAAATACACCAGTGTACATAGCAGGTAGACGAGCTGATCCACCAATATCAGACGCCATTCCAATAACTGACGCTCCCGCTCCCAGTAGGGCAGCCTGAAACGAATAAAAATCAACAATATTTTTAATTGAATTAAATGGAAATTTACTTTTCTATGGACGTAATGAATAAAATGGCGTTTCTTGAATATAATGAATACCGGTATGTAAATATAATGAATTAATAATGATTTAACATGAAATTGAAGTTTCTAGAAGAATTGACTCTTCACCTACAATCTATACTTCCTTCAAGATAAAACAGTCTGAAAACATTCAACATCTCCTAATAATTTATTTTAATATATTCATCAATTCCAATATCTTGAAGAATATTTCAACAAGCATATATCATCATGTTTTCAAATAATAATTTTTTCATTCTCCAATCAACTAATACGGTACCGTACTGAAACTGACTAAGCCTACTACTGAACATCCATTCAACTTCGAAGCTTATAAGTAGCCTATTACCCTCGCCAAAATTATAGAATCAGAAGAACAAGCCTCAACATGAGTCTTGGGTTTCAAAAAAAAAAATGAAGGTAGGTGAAATCACTAAAATAGAGAGGGTAGCTTATTGCTAAGCTGCTCATACAAATTAATTTGTAATACACACTTACTTGGAAAAACTTGGTTCAACAAATTGGGTATGATGTTTAGCCCTATATAGCATATCATTTAATTTTTCCATTGGAATTCTGATTGAACCAATTAATTTACATATAACTTGAATGTTTCTGTACTGTGTAATACCATTTTGAAATTATTGTCCAGCTTTAGTCTTCTAAACTGATTTATTGATTTAAATAAGTTCTTATTATTATTCATTCGTTCATAAAGTTATTTATAAGAATTTGATGACGACAAAATGTTCGTTCCTTCATTATAATTTCAAATACTTGAATAAGTGGAGTAGTTCACTGTATTCAAAAAGTTTAAAACTTTTTATTACAGTACTTTTTTCTATCAAAGACTGACACAAAAGAAATTTTTAAAAATATATAGTTTTTCAAGAGCACTTATTGTACAAGTTTCTATACAATTGTGATATATTTTCATTCAACATGAGTTCGAGTTCTAGTTTGAAGGAATTGATGAGCTATGCCCTATCCTCTGGCCTGTATACATAAATTATCATCTACATTATTTATCAATTATCAACTGATTTTTCATCATATCAATTGAAACTTTATAATGTTCAATTCATTATTGATTCATCATTGTATAGGGCTGGATGATATTTAATAATTTGGAACATTTATTTATTTACCTCACCACCGGATGAGCCACCAGGAGATCGTTTCAAGTTGTAGGGGTTATTGGTGCGGCCAGTCTTGTTGTTGAAGGTCTCCCAGCAGAGGCACAGTTCTGGGGTATTTGTGACGCAGAGAATGATGAAGCCAGCCTGCCGCATCAGCCTCACTGTATCAGCGTCCTCGTCAGCTCGGTGCTCGTTCACGTTGCTACGAGCTGCGTTGTTGCTCATACCTGCACAAATTGCATTCCCGGTCAAATCGTTCTATATAATAATCTTGTAGTTGAAATTCGAGGTTAACTTCGTTTGTAAATTCATATTTACCTAAAAGCTCCAACAGTTTTTTTTTTTCAATTATATTCTTGTGCTGAAAGATCTAACAGAGTTGTGAATTGTATTTTTTTGTATATAGTCATCTAGTACATTATCTTGAGATAGGACATGGGTGATAGGATTATTCATCGAAATTTCTTTCTTTCAGTAAATCTGAATAAATTTGGAAGGAAAATGTTCAGGACATGCAGTCAATCAGAAAATGCATAACATTATATCTTTCCATAATATAGTAATTTATTTTGATTTGTAAACATGTTGATAATCAAATTAAAATGAGAATTGAATAAAAAGTTAAATTTCAATAAAGAAATTCAATGATCATTTTGAAAAATATGAATACAGTACAAAAAATAGAGTCGGCCTTATTTATTAAAATATGTTAATGTTCTGCTAATGTTACTGTTCAGTATCCATTTATTGATTGGGTTCTATCTAGTTAACAATGACACCCTATCTTTCCTAAGTTCTCCAAGTTGACAGTTCAAGTAGGTTAAAGGTTTATTGTGTTCAATTAATTGTAGGCATATAGCATAGCCACCTCTAATAAGCCTGTATTAAAGGTGGCTATGCATACAGGCATATTAACGAAATAATTTAGGAATGGCCTGATGTTCTGGCATAGGTTTACAAATATAATGCATACCCGAATAATATTTTCAAATTTGTAACTTCCAATTGATCCATATTTTTTTAAAAAGAGATCAAGCACTAGTTTGAAGGAAAAAATATCCCTGAAAATCTCTAAAATGAAATTCTGTACAATTAACATTTCTTCTCTGATAAAAATTCTCTGCTTTCTCTACAAAATCATGTAAAAAATTGACAAAAAGTTCTTATATCAATAATTCAATGTGATGAAGAATTTTGAGTGTTCTCGATAGATTGCCCATATCTCATGAAGCCCTCATATCACCACGTTCATTATTGTTTATATACAACATAAAATGATATATTCTCAGAATAAATGGACAGAAAAGACAAATATTGTTCATTCCAGGAAAGATTTATTTGTGAAAATGGCAATATCTTCTCCATTCATTCATCCTTATTAATTGTATTCCATGAAGTGCTTTATCATAAAGTCATGTTAATGAAGAATTTCCATTTTCATTAAGATGTACTGTCATTTAAATAATATGCTAGTTGGATTAATCATAAAACATTGGTTATCGCTTTTCAATCATTTCAATTATCCGTTACTCATTCATTTCAATCTTTTTTATTGACAATTATCGGAAAGAAATAATATAAAGTGGACAGATGAGCAGAAACCATTATCCCCTAATACTGTATATAGTAGCAGCAGAAGAGGTATCTTCTTGACTAAACTATTGGAAGCCGTTAGCAACTTGAAATAATGTTTCCTATCAACAATTTCCTCATTTTAATTAAATCTGTTACCTTGTACACTTATACTCTCTTTCACTGTGGCAGGAACTCCAAGGAAGGGTGTCTCCGTTGCAATGACATCCTCCGCCTTTGTGTTGGATGCAATGAGACTGTCCACAGCCTGAGCCTCTTTCAGTGCCTCCTGGAATCTATCTTCAACGACTGCATTCAGGGATTGATTCACTTCTCGTATTCTGGTGATGTAGGCTGTCACAACTTCCACGCAGGAAAGCTGGAGAGTGATAAAAAAATTCAGCAATTGCCACTAGTTATGCAAATTGAGAAGAAAATTTTTATTTTCCACAATTGATTCACAAAATAGTACATATTAAAAATTTCAAGCTATATTTGAGAAACACATAACATAACTTGCCATAATAAACATAACTTTGAGAACAGGAGCGTGATATGATTTATTCATAAGAACTATAATGAAATTAATTTGATAAATGAAGTAGGCTATGTTATAAATTATGTAACACATAGAATGATAGAGGTTTTTGTGTAGTTAAGAAGTTGATATTGTGGTAATTATTCATATTGAATGAAAAAGACTAAGAAATTGTCAAAAACCACAGATTTATTGATACTTAGAAAGACCGGTTTCGGTTATTACACCATTGTCAATCTTTGATAAACAATCATTCAAAGTGATAGAGGTGTTACGGTGACTATTCACGATACCGTCGAACACATTCAAGACAGGACACCTTCGGATTTTTCATATGAATACCATGCGATATTCATTTTTGAATATGCGATCAAAAAATGAGATGAGTTGGATTTAGCAGTCCTGCCCAATAAGTAATTTAATTTTCTGTTTTTATTTGCTACATTCCAATACAATTGAAACATTATTTTTCTCGGACACATTGATAACGGTAGCCCATACATTTTTTATATTGTTTTATAATGTTCCATTCGTATTTGCTTGAGCAAACTACGGAAATGTTCAAATCAAATCAAATCAAAATTGTTTATTGTCATTACAAAACAAATTGTATAACAAGGTCAGGTACATTTACAATTCATAACATTCTTCATTCATCAATCCATGAATAAGTATGGTAACGTTTTGTAACACTAACAATAATAATAGTAATAACAAATCAACAATATAAAAACAGGACAACAACAATAATATTCTATATGTCTAAAGATGTGTTATCAAGTGTCAAACATTCTACAAAGTCATTAACACTATAGACACAAAGCTCACATGTAATGAAAAACCTCTGCATTCTAGGCTTTATTGATCAGTAATGAATTCATAACAGATTCAAAATTAGAATAAATAGTTCAACATCTGATAACAGAAGCATAAGAAGAAAAACACTAGTCATATGATGATTCAATATCATCACATTCTTCCCGTCTTTAGGAATTCAATGAATAGTCTTTCAAATAAGAAGGCATTTTGCGCTCTCTATAAGATCTTCGCAGGGTGCCATCAGGAGGTTCTTCTTCATCACTGAGGGGGAATCCTGTATTTGTTTCATCTTGATTTTCATGATAATTTTCTTAATTGTTCTCAGGCTCTGCGTGATCACTAAGGCTTGATCCTGCATTTGTATCATCTTGATTTTTATCGTTATCTTCTTGAATGCTCTCTTCTCCTCGAGGGGCAAGGATTTTCAATGATACAGTTGTCTCTCTTCCATCACTAAGCCGTACCTTGGCATATTGTGGGTTGATTTGAAGAATATCCACCTCCTCGACCAATGGATCGAATTTACTTCTTCGTATAGGTTCTTTCATTAGGACTTTGTTTGAAGGGGCAAGCCAGGTTGGAAGTGCTATACCATTAGATGATTGTCTATAGTGTCGGAACATCCTATCATGTGGCGTCTCATTAGTAGCCGTGCACAATAGGGATCGAATAGAATGTAGAGAATCTGGGAGCACAGATTCCCAATCAGATACATCCAAATTTCTATGCTTCAATGTAAGAGACACTGTGCGCCAAATTGTACCATTTTCTCGTTCGATTTGGCCATTTCCTGGTGCGTTATAAGGTGATGACATGGAAGTGGCTACTCCTCGATTATGAAGGAATTCCTGCAGCTCTCTGGATTTGAAAGAGGTTCCATTGTCAGTATGTACATAAGAAGGTAAACCAAATGTGGTAAACAAGTTCACAAGGCACTGAATTACAGTTGATGAATTCATATTCGGACAAGGGTATGCAAATGGAAACCTAGAGTACTCATCAATTATTGTCAACAAATATTTGTTTTTAGTTTTTGATGGAAGAGGACCCTTGAAGTCCATGCTTAATCTTTCAAATGGATGTGTCGCCTTTATGAGAGTAGATTTCAATTTCTTGAAAAATTGAGGTTTTATGGCATTACATGTTTGACATGAAGAAGTCATTTTTCTGACATCCTCAACTGAATAGGGTAAATTATGAGTTCTTACCCAATGAATCATTCTGGTCACTCCAGGGTGACACAAGTCACAGTGTAGGGAGTGTAATTTATCGGTTTGAGTTGCATTACACACTCTGGAAAGTGCATCTGCTACTTGGTTGTCCTTTCCTGGTCTGTAAATTATTTCGTAATTGTAGCATGACATCTCCAATCGCCATCGTTGTATTTTTTCATTTTTTATTTTATTTTGATGAGTCATATCAAACATGAATGATACAGAGCGCTGGTCAGTGATAATTTTGAAGAATCTTCCAAGTAAGAAATGTCTCCACTTTTTAAGAGCACACACAATAGCAAAAGCCTCTTTTTCAATGGATGAATGTTTACGCTCACTATCATTCAGCTTCTGAGAAAAGAATGCTACTGGACGTCCACAGTAAAAAGGTTCAGCTGAAATTGAAAAATCAGATGCATCTGTTTCAACCACAAAAGGTTCAAAGTCGTCAATTGTACTAACTACTGCCTTAGAAATCTCAGTTTTGAGTTGATTGAAGTCAGCTATAGCTTCAAAAGTCAAAGGAAAGGTCTTTGCTGTAAGAAGCCGTTTAGCTTTATCTGAATAGTTGGATATCCATTTGGAATAGTGTGCAAACATTCCAATTGTTCGCTCAAGAGCCTTTCTATTATCTGGGGGTGGAAGATTGAGCAATGGTTTCAGACGTTCAGGGTCAGGAGAAATTGTCCCATTTTCAATTTTATAGCCAAGCAAGCTTATTGAAGTAAGTGAATATTTGCTTTTTTCTGTATTGATTGTAAAATTATATTTTTGTACTGCATCTAAAAATTTTTTGAGATTCAAATCATGTTCCTTCTCATTCTTACCACATATTGTCACATCATCCAGGTATGCATACGTTTTTTCAAGTTTTTCATTATTAATAACATTATCAATGACTCGCTGAAAAGTGGGTACACCATCTGTCAGACCAAAAGCAAGCCTTCGAAATTGATACAAACGGCCACATGCCTCAAATGCAGTGAAAGGTCGATCTTTTTCTCGTAGGGGTACCTGGTGGTAAGCGCTTTTCAAGTCAATAGTGGTGAATACAGAGTTTTTTGAGACCTTAGAAACAATATCTTCAAGACTAGGGAGGGGATATGCGTCAAGATGTGTGTATCGGTTAATAGTTTGAGAATAGTCTATTACCATTCGCTTTTTGTGATTTTCGTTCTTCACTACAAATGCTTGAGCTCTCCAGGGAGACCTGCTTTCTTCAATAATTCCATCAGCTAGCAGTTTCTCAATTTCTTTCTCCATGAAACTAGTGTCTTCAAGAGAATGCTTTCGGGATTTAGTAATTATAGGTTTAATGTCTTTAGTTAAAAACTCAAAAAGTGGTGGAGGTTCTATCTTTGCTGGAGCCAGATAATTGATAGTCAATGGGGGTTTAGTTCCTCCAAATGAAACTCTAAGTTCAGAGTGTTGATTAAGTAAGTCATGTCCTACAATAACATTAGCACACAAATCAGGCAATACACTGAATTTTGTTTTGGGGTAATGTTGACCTGAAAATTCTAAATGAGCTACACAATAAAAGGAAATGTTCTTTCTTAGTGATGTTGAAGCCATGGACACTGTACCAGTTGTAGGGTACATTTCAAGTCCACATTTTTTAGCAAAACAGTGTGAAATAAATGTCTCAGAGCTTCCTGTATCTATCAAAGCAGAAGTAGGAATGTTGTTTACCTGAGCTTGTACTGTAGCATTTTCAAGAACAGTAGAGGCTGCAATAAGCGCCGAAGATGAAGAAGTTTTAGTAGATTTGCAGACATTTTTCCAATGACCTATTTTCTGGCATTTTTCGCATGAGTCATTATTTAGTGCAGGCACTGCTGACGTGTTTTATGTCGCTGACGACCACAAAAATAACATTTTTGAAAACTTGAGCTTCCAGTTTTTACAGCTGACAAATTTGTTTCTTTACATGAATTTTCTGAAGAATTATTTGAAGTGGCATTAAGAGTTATTTCAGAAGAGTAAGAAGCTGATTGATTTCTGGCAGATTCCAAGGCACGTGCTTTTTCAATAGCTTCATCAAGAGTTAGCTTGTCAAACTCCAAAAGTCTCAGTCTTATCTGATGAGAGCTGAGGCCCCGGATAAATGAATCACGAATGTATGTTTTCCTATGAGTTTCAGAATCAACATCTGCAAACCCACAATTCTTACTCAGTTGTTGTAAAGCTTGGTTATATTGGTCAATTGTCTCATCTGAAGACTGTTTTCTAGTTGCCAATTTATGTCTAGCGAATATTTCATTTATTGGTTTTACATATGCAGATTTTAGTGCGTCAATAGCCGAAGTATATGAATTTTTGTCGGCAATTGTTTGATAAACAGAATGAGATAGAAAGTTGGTAAGCAACCGCAACTTACTTTCATCATCGATGTCTTCTTCGTCAAAAGATGCGATGAAATTCTCAAAAGTCTTTAGCCAGAAGTTCCATTCTTGTAGAGCTGTTGGAGAATTCGGATCACCATCAAACTTGTCTGGTTTCAAAAATTTGTCCATCGTAACGCGAATTTTCAGTTTTCGTTTCCAGAAAAGATTTGAAGATTATACATTTGTTGTTGAATAGAAATTGTGAAATAGAGAATAGAAATTGATTGACTCGTATTTGATAAGATGAATTGATTTGATGATTTTTAGATTACTGATCAATAAATTGTAATGAAAAACCTCTGCATTCTAGGCTTTATTGATCAGTAATGAATTCATAACAGATTCAAAATTAGAATAAATAGTTCAACATCTGATAACAGAAGCATAAGAAGAAAAACACTAGTCATATGATGATTCAATATCATCACATCACACAACATATCTTTCACGCATTTTTTAAAACTGCTCATATTTAATTCTCTGACTTCCGTTGGCAACAAGTTATAAATTCTCTTACCAAATTCATAAAAACTGTTCAGAGTTAGTTGTAAGTTACATTGACTTCTATGCAACAATGTCTTCTGGCGTGTTCCATAATTGTGAATGTAATTATTTGTCCGCATTTCATGCATGTAACTTTTTACATACAACAGACACTCAAGAATAAAAAGAGATGGAACCGTTAGTATTCTTAGCTCTCTGATCAAAGGTTTACAATGAGTTCTACAGTGGACATTAGAAATAGCTCTCACAGCTCTTTTTTGTAAAATCATGAGCTTTTTCATTTCAGACGAGTGTCCCCAAACCACTATGCCATATGACAAATGACTTTGAATGTGTGCATAGTAATTGACAGCAATACATCAACATTGACAAAAGGTCTAAATTTCCTGATGAGAAATACACCCCCAGCAACTTTTTTACTTATATTTTCAATGTGTATGCCCCATTTCATGTTTGACTCTAACGTCACACCCAAAAACTTCACCTCCCATTTTCTGAATAATTAGCCAAGGAAAAATTCATCGTTTGGGTTTTGTTGCTGTTCAGACTAAGTGAGTTGGCTGCTGTCCAGTCTTTTATAACAGTATTTGCATCATTTATAAAACGTTCAACTGAATTTAAACATTTATTATTTACCTGAATTGCCAAGTCATCAGCATACATGTATGCATTCACTCTATCGTCTCCTATCGCTAATGGTAAGTCATTAACATATATTATAAACAATGTGGGTCCTAATATGGATCCCTGAGGTACCCCTGATTTGAGAGGCAGATATGCTGAAAAGGACCCGTTAAAATAAACCGATTGGTACCTCCCTGACAAATATTCTTTAAATAGTTGTAATGCAAACCGATCAAAGCCATAGTATTTCAATTTATATAACAATATATCATGGGATATTGTGTCAAATGCTCTACTCATATCATACCAGCTCCCCATGACCTTTCCTCTACTATCTAAAGCATCCACACAAGCTTTCACAAAATTACGAATTGCAGTATTGGTTCCTCTTTTGGATCTGAAACCATATTGTTTATCTGAAAAAAGCTGTTCACCCTCAAAATATTTAACTAATCGAGTATTCAGCAATATTTCAAAAACCTTAGCAATAATTGGTATGATTGACACTGGTCGATAGTTACTACAATCAGATTTAGTACCTCTCTTATACAGTGGAATAACTTTTGACAATTTCAAGCACACAGGAATTACACCCTCTTTCACACATTGATTGAATAAATATGACAATACCTCCACTATATAAGGTGCAGCAAGTTTTAAAAGAGCAGAATTCAAACAATACACATCCAAACTCATACTATTACTGAGAGAAAAAATGGCGTTATAGACCTCTTCAACACTGAAATGGCCAACTGAGAAAACAGAGTTGATATTATTCTGTCTAGCATAAACAAATTTATTCAAATAATATGGCATATCATGTCTTGATTGTTGGATATTTTGTTTTGTTGACTCTACATTATCAAGGAAGCATTTATTAAATTTATCACTAGTGAGATCAGTTACCTGTGGTACCGATGTTCTATCGTTAACATTCAAATTCTCTTTTATAACTGACCAAATAGCATGTGATTTATTTTTAGTATGCAATACTTTATTACAATAATACTCACGCTTAGCATGAAATACCATGTATTTGTACCTGGATCTCAATATCTTATACAATTCACAATGGTAAGCCAGACCCGTGTACTTGTAAAGACTATACATATTCAAACATTCCTCTTTGAGAGCTGATAAATTATCAGTGCTGTACCCTTCTCACACTTTAAAGATTTTTCTGAATCTGCTGTAAGAGTTGAGATACATTTTGAGAAGAGAAAATTGTTCTATCTTTTTCGCAACAATTTCAAGGAATCACATTTTTCACCGAAACGAAAGTTCTTGATTAATTCATTATTTTAAAATATACTATTTCTCCCTTGAACTTATTTTAACTTCACCAGCAATTGAAATACTGTTAAAAAATGACATAATTTCCTAGTATTTCACATTGAGACAGATTTTTAACTGACTGAGAATACTGGTAATACCAGTATTTAAACTAAATATCAGTAGTTTAAACCACTGAGTTTTCAGATTTCACTCAAACTATACTTTTGTATTTTTATGTAGGCCTAGGCCCAACTTTAAAGTGAAAAAAACACTCACATTCTTTGGTGTGGCGACGACCATTTCGTTCTGGTGTTGCACATTCTCAAGCCAAACAGAAACTGAAGTGTTTATGGTTACGAGGGTGTTTTTTTTTCACTTCAAAGTTTTATAAAAATACAATAGTAATAATATTAGTGAAAACAAGATGGATAGCCAACAACAAACTATACTGTTGAATTTATACTGTGCAAATGGGCTTCAACATGCAAATAGCCTCACCGTTAATGACATTGTTGATCATCAAAATTTCAATGGGAAAATAAGGATGATGAATATGAAAGAATTAAAAGACTCATGACAGGCAACTTAAACATTTGAATTAATTTAGCAATAAAGGAAATGTTTTGTCCTCCCATGTTCTTTTTACAACATTGAGAAAAAAATAATAGCCTACAAAATTACGAAAAGTGATTATAATATACCTATGTAATATACATAATCCAATAGTAATAAGATTCTACATCATTACGTACACAGAACTTGAAGTACATAGTTTATAATGTGTCGTATAGCTTCTTACCTGCTTCGTCCTAATTTTATGAGCTAATGATGACCCACTCAACATCAGTATCTGATTCCTGATAGGTGGACACTTCTTGGTCGGGCCTATACTAACAACTGCTGTTATCGGCCAAATTATTGTGAATTTGAGGAACTTCAATCCTATGAATAATAGGTACTTCACGAACGGTGAAATCATCTGAAAAAAGAGAAAAATATTATTTACATTGAAAAAGATTCACGGTAGAAATGTACAAAAATTTCAACGAAAATTGAATAATATAAAATCAATATAATTACAAGTCTTCATCGATACAACATAATATAAATATGAATAGATAATTCATATAAATTGTCTTCCATAAGAAGTAACAGTTAAAGTTTCCATAATTCATCACAATCCAAATTGCACATAAAATCAATAATTTCAATATCGTATAGGATAAGCATCAATAAAGATTTATTTAGATTCAAGAATAATCCACTGTTCCAGTCTAGAGTTTGTGAGTACTACAATATTATTAATGTTGATAAACCAATTGAAAGCATTGAAAGCATTGACAGTCATCAGTGACAGGTTGATATCCATATAATTCCAATATTATTTATCAGAAAAAAATTCAAAATTCTTCTTTTTTTAAAATGCATGGAATATTTGTCCTTTATACAGTATCACATAATAATAGTTCTAATCGATTCTACCAATTAAATAATACCGTACAAAGTTTTTGTTACACAGGAAATTCAATGCAGTTCAGTATCAATAATACACTTAGTTACTATTATATTCTTATATTTAATTATTCTTAGTTACAATAAACACTGTTTCTACCCCAGTTTAATCACATCGATACTCTTATCACACACTATCGGTGTATCTAATCCAATATTATTGTTACATGATAACTCACAAAATACACTTGGGCATTCACTATTAAACTCTAGAACGTTTCAATGAAGAGACGATAAAATAGCAATACAAACGATCAATGATTATTCAACTACATATAGGACATTTTTATTATCAATGAAATAATACAATGACGTATTTCATATAGAAATAATGTGGCATGACTGATAATAACCTTCACAAATAGTTTTCCATTAAAGATTGATTTTGGTCGTATTATTTCCGCCTTATTGCTTGAGATAAGAAAATAATTATCAATAAAATGCTCATAATATTTAATTTTTCTCAAATCTGAATGATTTGATGAGATGATTGGTGAAAGAGATATCGATAGGCCTACTATATGAAAAGCAATGGATCTAGTAATACGATAATCTACTAGGATCTATAATGAAGGATAGTCTCACAAAAAGTTTTTTTTATTCAACCCACAATTGATCATGAATAATTCTTTCTCGTTACATATTTCAAGAAGTACTGTAAACCACAATGGCTGTTTTTCTTATATCCTACCTATAAAATGTTATACTAGTTTTCTTATATACTATTATATTAAAATGTGTTTTGTATTCTCATGTATAAGTATTTTTTATACGGTATTTTGTTTCTTTCGTTTTGTAGATTAGAGTTGTTTCTTACAGCTGCAATCTCTATAGTTTGGTCCACATTGTAATGGCAGTGGAAAAAGATAGGAGAACAGCCTTGCCGATTCTCTGCCTTGCTAATGCCAGTATATCTGATGTAGGTACTGTTTATTCTTCAAAATAATCAATTGCTGTATATTTTTTTTTGTCAAGTAAATATATTTTTCGATGATTAAACATTAATAATTATATATTGTATTATAGATTTATCGAATATTTAGTTATAATATTTCAGGTAATTATATTTCTACATTGTTAAAAAACGATCCGTCAACGAGCGATGATAGAAAAAGATAGCGCCACTATCTGCTTTGTTAGACAAGGATAGCAAAACCAATGTTAATCAAATATAAATATAACTATATAAATTTCATTCTTTGAAAAACTTTTCTAGTTCCTTATTCTCATACCAACATCAAATTTCACATTATCATTAAAATAATATATTGACTATATTCTAAACAATACATACCCGGTACATCTTTTACGTATCAAGAGACGCTTAGGTACCTACCATACTCTTCTGCCCTAAGTATTCGACATAATATTGTTGTCATGTAATGGATAAACATTAAACATTATATTTCATTATTTCATTTTTTCTATTTTTAACAATATTTGCATTATTTATAATTGAGAAGATACTTGTTGTTTGAATAACGTTTCATGAATTAAAATTAAAATTACCATCAAATTGAAATTAGATGAATGGACCTTATATTGGAGTCAGCATTCAAGCCTTTGTGCACACCACTGTGATTCGCATGAAGGCGACGGGAGAGGAAGAAATATTAATCCGTGATTTGCCATTTTAACAGTCACTTACTTTTTGCAACTCGACACGGCTCTACAGGACAGGTAAAGCTCTCCGGTTGGCTGATTGTTGATACGTCAACTTCATCAGCCAATAGGAGAGCAGCATTTTGTCCTGTCGTGTTGTGTCGTGTCGGCGAGAAATCGGAAATTGTGGAAACGGCCAATCAATGATCGAGATCGTTGCCGCCATGCGATTTGCAGTGGTGTGTGAAAGGCTTTTAATATAGATTTCTAATAATTACCAGGATCTCATGTGAGAGCAGGCTCCACTCCAAAATTATTTACCAAGGACATTATTCGTGATTAGGCCTTATCAATATCATGCATGTTTCTGTAGAAGATTTAATTGAGAGAATATTCAGAATAGGCTACAGTAGGCTATAATATCGTATATAAATTCCAAAAATGGTTCAATTCAATTTCCAGTCTCACATGGGGACGGCTTAATAACCAGAACTAATATTATTCTTGCTGAAAAAGTTGATTTATTCCATTTTTGAGAGTAGCTATGCTATTTTGTGTTAAGTGCTTTTCTTGTTATTTTCGGGACACTATTATTTTATCTGTCTGCATAAAATATAGCACGAAATTGATTTAAAACACCTTCCTTATAGGTGTTAGGTATACCTAAAGCTTATAGATAGAAATGATAGTATAATAATAGCAAAGAGATGATAAAGCTTGGATTATAAATCTTCCAATTTTCAAATTACTGCCATTCATTATTGCTATTCGCGGTAATCAACTTACACCTTTGAGAAAAATGCATGTGAAATGATAAATCAATTCATTAATTTATTTTTAAATGCTGTTAGGTCCTACCGTTACAAAATATGTACGGTATAGTCTGTATCAAATAAAGTTGAGACTTGAACTTCTATCTGAGGGAAATTACAACGTTGTTGAGTTGTTTAAATATTGTAACTTTTTCAAATTTTAAATATACAGTAACCACATTGTAACCTATCAAGGATATACCGTATTTGTTTGTAGAATATCATTCCAGTAGTACTGAGAAAGGTTCAGATTTGAAGTATTATGTAAAGGAATATTCAATTTGTGATAGAATTGAACACATTGCGAAAATATGTTTTTCTTTTGAATATTTTAAATCATGTTCGTCAATAAGGAGACATTCGAGTAAAAACCATGACATTTTCGACTTGCAAGAAACGTTTTTGTTTCAAAATATAAGTGGGTGATGGAAGCGAGAACGTTTCTCAGAAATAATTTAAATTATTTTTCCAATTGTCAAAAGTAGTTGAAAATCCATATCTCTTGGGGGTTTTAAAATTAGGAGAGCGGCTGCATTGTGAACTAAAGATTTGAATGCTAAAATTGTAAGATAAAGAACTTTAAATGAACTTTGACTGTGGCTGAAAAATTTAGAAGGTATTTCACTCCAAAATAAGATTTTACTAATAATTCACAGAATTTGTTCAGGTTAAAAAAATGGATTAAATTGAACTATAGCTGCTGATTACTCATCTTCTGGTCTTGTAAAGTTCATTGAACCATCAAATATTCGTTAGTCATAATTGTTATTATTTACTTTGGGCATTGAAAAAAAAAATTAATTTGCTTGAAAACTATGTGGAAAATGAGGCTTCAGTGTAATAAATGATCACAGGTGGGTTACTCACAATCAACAATAAATAATCAATGACAGCTGTCAGCAATCCGTTGTGAGTGGACGCAGACATGATGGTGATTTGCTGATCTCAAGTAGAAATGACCGACGTATTCCGAGCTCAGGTCTATACAAAGTTGGATGTTTATGATAATAGTGTTAGGGTCAAAGTTTATAGATGAAATGAAACAGATAAATTCAGATGTGAGTAACCTTATGAATGCGCTATGGGTCGGACTCCATTCTGATACTCAACTTTTTTATTATTGGTCCACTGCATTATTATTTACTATCAACAAATCAGAAAAAATCGTTTGAAGTCATTTGCATTTGCATTTGATTAAAAAAATAATCACCAATTAATTTTTAAAAAATCGTTTATTTCCTGCAAAGAAGAATATAGAAAAACAAGAGATGAGGAGATTTTTCTCCATACAAATAGTTTAAAAAATGAGTTTTTATATCAATTCTATCAAAAACGATTTGTATAAAAAACATTTGACATTTTTAAAGCAATTGGTTATAAAAATGGTGAATTTTTTCGTAAGAAGTACACGGTATGAATTGGAGGAATATTTTTTTCGATGTGGTACAAATAGTATTAGATATTGAAAAAGCAATTAATTATTTTGTTTCCATATACTAGAAATCAATGAACCTTGAATACAATATGTGTTCCAGGTACATTACTGCAAACTGATTGCAATCTTTGAGCAGAATACCAGTTGCTTAAATTCAACCTACAATAATGATTTAGCCTATTACTACTTACTACAACAAGGCTCAGGCATATCCAAAGTAGAATGTCAATAACAAATTAATAACAATATAATGGAGCCTGATGTTTGAATAATAAATAATGTTTTTTTCTATCTATATATATATGAAAATGAATGTCTGTGTGTGTGTTAGTTTGTTTGTTCCCTATAGACTCGAAAACTACTTGACATAACGGCATGAAACTTTGGGAATATGTTGTGTGAATATTGGGGATGGTTTCTGACCAGAAATTCCAATATGGGGGGGGGCTAATAATAATTATTTATTAATTCATTTCACAAACCTATGTTTTCGAAATCTTCGGCCGAGCGGCTACCTATGATTTAGCATCTAAAGTTATCAGCTGTATAATAAACACGTCACCCTGTGATAAATTATGTACTGGTATTAAAACGGTAGTTTGGAGTTAAAGTTAGTGTAGTTGATTGGTACCACCTGTAGATAATCGTTCCTTAGAAGACCTATACAAAATAATAATTATCACTCCCCTATCATTGAGAAACTGGAAAATGTTGGAAAAAAATTATTCATCTCATGAAATAGAGTTTTTCATATTGCATTCATCAATTACTGAAGAATGACAGACTAAATTAGATTTTCTTTCGAATTTAGCTTAGCTATATTCATCCTAAAATAGAAGATGGAAAGAATATAGAATTCTGTGTAATTCATCGTACATCGCATATTTCCTGGTCTATCTATTGACAATCAACAACTATGAAAACATTAAATTCATCTTTGAAACACAGATTTGACCTTTTTTTATTCAACACTTTACTGATAGATATTACTACCAATTGATTGAGAAGAATATGTTTTTGGAATAATAAATGCAGTGACTAAGCACACAGAAAGTCAGTATTAAAATATCTGAGAATTGTCAGATAAATTTCATGATTAACCAAATTAAGTCAAGTGTTACATGAGATACATTGACTTTTTGGCGGTATGTAGTTCGCCGGGTAAGCTAGTGAATATTGATGATTGCAACTCAATATATTCAACCTATTCGAACTTCTAACACAAAAAGTATTGTATAACACTTGCGATTGTAAAATAAATTATTTGTAACACGTATTGTACAATATTAAAAGATGATGAATCTTAGAAAATTGAAAAAATTCAAATTTTATAAAAAAGTGGCAGAGTTTATGAATTTATCAGATTTTAAAATAAAGAACAATTTTGGGTTTAAAAGCTTCATTGCAATCGCTTAAGAAGAAATGTTTTAGTAGATAATAATTATTTTAAAAATAATATTCCGAAATCTCTCAATTTCTACTTACGGTACCTATAAACTAATTTTTGATCAATACTATTTATTGAATAGTACGAACAGTCGCGGAAAATGCATGAAGATGAGCATTTAGTTATCAGTAGACGATGATTAAAAATTATTGTCTTGGAATAATATTAAAACTGGACTTCAAACATTTCATCTACCGCGATAAAAAAACTACTAACCGGTATTTTTAAGTATTTCCTAGCTCTCTCTCCCAACCGGCAAGGCCACGGATAATATACACGGAGAGACGATAATTTCATTACTCTTCCGGAGCCAGTCTATCAGCGAACTGGTCATCAAAACTTTTTATCTCAATTAATTTCAAAGATAACATCTGAACATGCATGAATTGCGACAGTAATGACACAAGTCTTACCTACTATATTACAAGGGCAGAGAGTAAATAACAATAATAATAATTATAACATTTGATCAATGAGCTCTTCCAATACGCAGAACCGAATTCGTCAAATGTTTGAAGCGTTGAACTGTATATATTTTTTACATTTTGGAAATTGATCACTGAGTTGTTGAATTTGAAGGAAAGATTGTTCATCAGTTCTATCATTGTATCAGTCTATGTACAAATAAGGTAATTTTCAACGAATGATGCCTACATCATTCTATATAGAAACCAGGTTGAAAGATAAATTAAATCTAGTTCAAATGTTATGAGATTCACTTTATAATTAATTTAAGCGTGCAGTGTTTCATATAAATGACTAGGCTTCCCATTCAGCCAATGCTGACAGTCGTGGACAGTAGGCTACTATAATTGAATCTCTATTTATATTTTAATATCAATAATTCACAGTACCTACTTAGATAGCCTACTATAGAAAATGTCCTTGCACATATTTGATTGTCCATTAGAAGTTCAATGTGGTTTAGTTTGTTTAAATTTTACTATGGTATTTCGTTTTTATTCGAAATAAAACTTTAACAAAGCAAAGCTTCTCGTCCTTTCCAAGTCGTAGTTATCAGTGCTGCTTTTTCTCAATTTACTATGGTAAAACTCACTACAAAATGTCAGCATTGTTTGATTGAAAGCATTGATATAATTAGTATCCATGAATAATGTTGAAACTCTGAAGTCGAAGTCACTATATTACTTGATAAAAAATGATTGCTTGATTGAATGCTAGAAGGCTAAACTTTTTAGAAAGGCTGCATATTTCAATTATTTCATTCAAGTGGATCCAATTAGATGAAATATTATCATCATGCATTTATTCGAACCACACTATTTTATATGATAATTTATCGCAAAATAATAAGAAAAGCATATTTTACTAGAGCATTATATTGATTATCTCAATTATCTTCTTTCTTGAAATATATTTCATCTTTTTTCGTGTAACATATGGTTTTTTCATTACTACATGATCACTTCTATTGACAATAATGCTATTGAGAATAGTATGAGAAAAGTATTTTTCTTGTATAATATTTATACAATTTGTAGATTTATAGTCTCCTCATCAAATGTTGATTCAGTTATGAGAATACAATCTTTAGAAAATAATAATATATACAGAGTTCTTTAGGCGTCATCTGAAACGGCGGATTCACGATTTATGGGCCCCTAGGCAATTTTGAGATGCGGACTCTTCACCATTGCGCCTTCTCTGAAGCCGATCCAGAATGATATTATTTCCTAGGAAGGAATTATTACGATTCTCATGCAACACTCTCTGCTAATTTATAAAGTATAGAGCTAAAGATGCTAAAAATTCTGTCTGGATGAAGAACAGCTCTAAATTAAGGTGATTAGCTAATCTGGTGTTTAAATTCAAGATTATTACACTTTGAAAGGTTTCAATCAAACAATGATTATTTTTCTTCAATGATCCTTAAATTATATGATAGTGCTTGCTCCTCAATGAAGTTTAAATTTCTATCTCTTAGAGAGTAAGTTGATACGAAACTTTTATTTACGGTATTCATTCTCTGATAATGCTTCAATGGCGTCTTCTTGATTCTTGAGTGGAAGAGCAAATAAGTAAGTATAAAACTAACAAAATTTGGTGAGTGAACTGAATTTTATTTTCCCAGGAAATAAAAGTTTTTTGAATAATATTATTCAAAGTAGTATGTAATAAATTAAATACGTGAAGTACTTATTGATACAATACATGAAGAAAATAATTATTCACTCCATTTTCAAATAGGCTATTATTATATTGATCACTTCCAATAAATTCGAATGGATAGTAAATCGACATAGGCCTACCTTCCACTCCTAATTTGAATTTGAACACATACCCCAATAAATTCTGTCACCTATTGACTGACAGAGCTTGGAATTACAATACGTCTATCAATCAGCGAGAGAGAAAGAGTGAGAGAGAGAGCGAGCGAATAAGGCGGACTGGAAAGTATTCCCAAACATCTACTGCTGTCCACAGGGAGAATTCCGAATTAGCAACCCAACAGGTGCTGGTTATTGGCGAAATTCTAAACTGGAAATTTTTCACACTTTTAATCTTATTCCTGTACTATTAGGCCTACTTTCAAGAGAAGATTTTCATCCATAAATTTCTCAAAGTATTTTCCAAGTATATTTTCTATTCTCTCAAGTATTATGAAGATTAAAACAGTTCCCACAGAGGTAGGTTGAGACGCAGACTGTGTCCTTGTAACTCTAGGGGGTGGGGGTAAAGCTCAAGAAATGAATTTAAGAGGGGGGTCCCAAAATAGGTAGTGTCAGCGGTGTTTAAAACAGTATTTTTTAACAGTATTTTTCAAGCAGTATTTTGACGACTGACAACCTTTTTTTCGTGAGGTTACCAATTATTTATAGTGGGGACAAAAACTGAGTTTTCCAAATGGAATGAGGGTTCGATGAGCGTGAGGGAGAGCCTGGTTGCCCTGTAATAATGATCCAAAGATCACAGAGTACATGATGAAAATGAGCTTTTAGAAATATATGACGAAAGACGAATCAAGCCAATCAAGTCATACATCAAATCACGGAGTAAAAATCTATCCTTATTCCGTGTCATAATAACAATAAGAAAAGCGTGACGAAAAATGTTAGGCAACGAAATGTCAATGTCATGAAAAATATTAGGCTACAAAAATCAAAATTCATTGAAGCCTAGTTTAAATCACTTGTCACATTGTCACAGGATAGGATGAATTTTGATTTGTCACTTGAATGGAACGTTTGGGCTATAGACTATAACTTATTTTTACCAACACCATCACACAGCAATATAAAGTGATATTCCTTCACATACCTGTCCAACTACTGGATAAATATGTTAGCCAAAAATCACTGGACCGCTTAGTAAGCGGCTTTCACCATTTTGGAAAAAACTTCACTAATTTTATTAATTTTTAGCACGGTTAGCGTAATAAGTAGCGACACGAAAAATTTGTATAAACAACAAGCTAAACTTCCACCAAAGTATTAGTCGAATCTCTTAGGTAGGTAGTAAGTATCCACCAATGATGTTATCCACAGACCGACTGCGGACTGAATAACACCGACAAAACATTTGTGTACTGCTGATAAAATCTGTTCTTAATTTTAGACGAAATCCGGAAGATCATTAATGAGATTGTTTGTGTAATAGTAATCGTGAAGACGTACAATAATTGACCAAGTGAACATGAACAGCTCGTGAAGAGATAGTGTTATGTTTCAATTGCCTGTTCATTAGTAATTAGCTTGCATATTATTCGAAACACCTTTTTTGCAACAAACCAATTTTTTCTCACGTTCTTTTACTGTCTCTCTCTATCTCTCTATCACTCTATCTCTCTCTCCCTCACTCACTCAGTCTCTCTCTCTCACTCTCTCTCTATCTATATCTTTATCTCTCTCTCTCTCTCTCTCTCTCTCTCTCTCTCTCTCTCTTCTCTCTCTCTCTCTCTCTCTCTCTCTCTCTCTCTCTCTCTCTCTCGGTGTTCACCTTGACTACTACTTGTGTTGTAGTCTACTAATTGCTACAGAATTTTATCTATGCATCATCAATATTGGTTTTTATTGTTTTCGGATAAATTTCACTGAATAATACTGTTCCACTGCCAATTCCTAAAACATACTTTCCTCTTTGTCAAGCAAATATAATAACCAAGCAAATATAATATATTTGATTGTCATCAAATATAATTTGATTGTTGGTGGAATGAATGAATGAATCAATTCCATTATCACCAATCAATGGAGTAATTCAATAATTTTGACAATGCCCAATCCCTGAGAAGAAGAAGATGATTGCGTTGTAAGCAGATAGTATAGAATGCAATACATTCATTTTATACATTGTATGAAATTCATTTCATTCATTGTATACATCTTTATCACGTTCTATCCTCTCTAGTTGTAAGTTCATGAATGAGGTGAAATAGGCTATCACTTTCTTTATTATTTCGTACTTTATTCAACAAAAATAATAAAAGTAGTGATATCACTCTGAACAACTCTAGTATTTTTGTTTTTGAGAAAATCGTCAATGATAATAAAAAGCGCAAAGCCACAACGTAAATATACAACGCCAGAACATACGTACAACTGGGGAAGTGGAAAAATTTATTTAATGTCAGAAAAAACAATGATAGGCCTAATTCTCGAACTTATTCTCCCCTAGCCGGCAGACTCGCTTCGCTTGCTCTATCCGTCTAGCAAGTTTGCTCTGCTCCCTGGACCCGGCTGAATCATCCAAAAAAAGAACAGCAAAAATGCAAAAATAATGTGCAAAACATCAGAAAATAATCAGACTTGTCAAAGTCATCCTGAATTTTGTAATTTTGAAAAGCTGTCTTGTGTTAGAATTTTTACTTAGTGAAATTTTCAATATTTTTGTGATTGTGAAGGAAGATTTTTGTTTGGATTTGTATTTTGAAACTAATTAATCTGATAAATTTGAAACTATTGTAGTACATACATTTTTGGACTCAAAATAGTGTGTGAATTAAGTTATCATTTACATAACCTCTAGACTGTGTATTCCAAATTAAGGTTTGAAGCAGTTTTGGGCGAATGCCTGTTGTTTTTACCTGCATTGTATCTATTGTCTATGAATAAATGAAATGAATAGTGCAAGGGCCAAAGTAATGGTAGATGGCAAGGCAGGAGAGGAATTTGAGCTTAGGCAGGGTGTGAAACAAGGAGATGCTCTCTCAGCTACTCTAATATAGCGCTGCAAAGTGTTAGAGAATGTTATGGATACCGGTAGCATTATATTATACAAGTCAAGGCAAATGTGCGCTTACGCCGATGATATAGTGCTAGAAGCTAGAAATGAGAGAGAGAGAGAGAGAGAGCTAAATGGAATGTTCCTTTAGATGTCAAGAGAGGGAAGAATGATGGGCCTTGAAGTCAACGAAGGGAAAACAAAATTCATGAAAATGACACAAAATTTAAATAGACGCAAGCTGAATGCAGTAGATGGGTGGACATTAAAAAATGTATAAGCAATTTTTCTTATCGCTGGGTGTAGATGTGAATAGCTCCAATAATATCAGCGATGAAATAAAACAAAGATTCATAGCTAGGAATCGTGCCTATTACGCAAGTATCATGCTCATAACCTCCAGAGTGACCAAATTGAATTTTACAGGAAATTGATAAGACCTGTAGTAACATATGTGCGGAAGCCTGGAGTATCACAAACTCGGATGCATTCAAGCTCAAGATATTTGAAAGAAAGGTTGTTAGAAGAATCTATGGAGGTATTAATGGAGGAGGTGAATAGAGGCAGAGGACAAACCGAGAAATAGATTATATTCTCCATGGTAGGGACGTTGTGCGACATATAAAATCACAGAGGCTACAATGGATTGGGTACCTAGAAAGATGGCTGAACAGAGAATACCCGAAAACATGTATAAGGCCCTTTGCACACTGGGCCACCATGGAAGCGCTTCCACGGAAGCTTCCTTGCAAGCGCCACCATCAAAAATTTGATAGCATTTTGCACACTACAGCCACCACCACCACGCAGCCACCACTTGACTCATCACTCCATTTCACTAGTCAACTCATTATCAGTTGAAGAATGGACGTGGAAGAAACAGGACTATTGGCAGATGTTGAATAATAAAATAAATAATGCTCAAGAAAAGTGGTTGTATAACTTAACAGATTTATTTTGTTCATTTTCTGTGAGGTTATATTTTTCAATGAAAAGATTTACCAGCTCCCTACAAGAATTTTTCTTCACATCCCGGTCTGCATATAATTTTGAAGACATATCCCACATAGCTGGTCTGCTTTCAACTTCAAGAATGAACCTTTCTGTATCAAATTTTTCAATATTCATTACGACGACTTCAACAGTAGACAACTGTACTGAACTTGATTTGTATTGACACTGAACTGGAGATGATTTTCTGGTGGCTGGTAGCTGGTGGCTCTAGTGTGCAATGACATCGGTAGCTTATTACTATCGGTAGAGGAGATACATGCTTTTGTATAGTAATTTTGTAATTCCTGTAAAATAATATTTTATTTTATTTTAAATTTGATCCACTCTACTGCTGTATAGTCATTTTTGGATAACAGCAGTGGAATTGATGTTGTCTCAATCTCTTCGTTAGGTCTAGCATAATAAGGATCGTGATGATGATAAGTCGAAATCACAGGCAAACACCTCGGAAACAAGATGGCCGCCAAAATTTTCAGGGATTTGCAATATCGCTTGTATTAATAACCGTTCATGATAAATTCAATATTCAACCGTTCTTTTAGACGCAAATATTTTTAAAATCTTCCTCTACAGATGGAAATTACTGAGATATTGCAATTTTTCAAATGCTAATGAATCAATTATTATTACAGCATGTATTTGGATTCTCGTCTAATAATAATAATTTCTTCCTCTACAATTTTGTTCTAAAAAATTTTCCTCTAAAACGCATATGTTTTTAGTAACCTTCAAAAGCCCCAAAAACGTTTTTTCTAAATGCTTTCAAATTTCATTCCATTATAACTCTTTTTTTGTGCAAGAGATACAGATAAATTTTTAATCTATGAAATTTAGAGCATTTTTTCAACTATGGAACAATATATCTTCATGCACTGTACGTCAAAAAATGAGTTCTCCAGCGCCCTCCAAAGAAAACCCTGCATGGTTTCTGCATGGTGCGTTTGTCCATTTGCAGAGTTAACAAGCTAGCTATAAAACCGATTTTTTCATGACTACTTCAAGATAGAGACTTGCAAATGGTCTCAATCTCTTTCTTACAACAAGCCGAATAAGAATATTGATGATGGAAACAACGAAAATATTCGACATTATTGAAAAATTTAAGATGGCTGGCATTATTAACATAAATTTTTATATCGCTCGCTATTCAGTTATAGTGAGAGATATCGGATTGGTTCGATCACCAAAGTGTTTAGAATTAACCAAACTATGAAGTTCAAGAGAATCGTCTCATTTCGAGCACTCTTTTCATGATTTATTCAACTTAAAAAACTTGAAAAATACATTTTTCGGGGACAATATTCCACTTTCCACCCTGTAAATGTATTTGCAGTAGGCATACACTAGTGTTATTGGTACAGTGTTTTAGAATTTTCCCAAAGCTTTGAAATGACATCTCGTTTGAGGCTGTAAGTCCATATTCCACGGCTGGAGCGTCATCGGAGAAAGAGGATACTGCGATATAGCAAAACCCTGAAAATTTTGGCGGCCATCTTGTTTCCGAGGTGTTTGCCTGTGATTTCGACTTATCATAATCACGATCCTTATTATGCTAGACCTAACGAAGAGATTGAGACATCTTCTACGGCCGTTACCCAAAAATGACCACGGAGTGCCTTATTCATGACATTTGCGCCTTCAGTTAAACTATTCATGTCACTTATCATTCCATATTTGTTTGAAAACTATGATTTTGATTGTCTCCATCAGTAGCTTTGGATATATAAAAAAAAGTACTTTGTACCCAATCCCAGTGAGCATTTTTACAGACTCAAGTCAAACAAAAGATAATACGTAAGAGTACAACAATCTAACATTAAAGTAAATGACCGCCTTATTGACAATTACAGCGTTGTAACTTCTTTTACGCATTGTTGAAGACAGTGAAGAATCTGTTTACATGGAAAAGAGACAACATAATAATAATGCATCAAGAAGCAAACAGGCTGTCTCTAGAAGTCTACAATTTGAAGTCCATACAATTCAATGAAATTCACATGGAACTGTCAGCATTAGTTAGATGGGTGGAAGTATTGACGTTGTCTATAAGGAGTACTGACAGTAGGAAGTGAGCCTCACTAGTTTTTGGTTTTTGTACTGTTTGCCGGTTATCACGTGAGATCCAATTGTTAAGTGACCGAGAGAGGGACCTTGAAATAGTTTGACTGAATTGAAAATTAAATCGATTATTATGAATTATATAATTTACCAGTGCATTGTTGATGGGCTAATGTGGGCTAGTGTATATGGACCACATACGGTATAGTAGTTTTTTCCGATGTCAAAAGAGAGCCAATTATAATGGTATGTTATATAGCCTACAGTAGGCTACCGGTAGCCTACTGGTATTAGAAGTGATACAGGCTTTTCCATATGGTTAGGCCTACTCCTGAGAGTAGGGTAAAGAGTGCAATAATTTACATACTATTCACTCTATGCTACTCGGTACTACCTGTACTTGAAAGTATTGATTGATCAGTACGGGTGAATCTCATAGAACATAATCTCATGAACTCATCAATATAATATCTGCCTCCACTTCATCCAGCCAACGATTTCTTGGTCTGCCTCTTTGTCTTCTTCCCTCCAATCTACCATTAGGCCATTCGCACACTGGGCCACCATGGGAGCGCTTCCACGGAAGCGCCACCATCAAAATTTGATAGCATTGCATACTACAGCCACCACCACATATCACCATAATTATTGTCTATCTACCCACTTGCTACTAGCCTATACTGTATGTGACCAATACAATAAGTATTATGATAATAATCAATTTACTCCATTAGTAATACATAATGTATATAAATCATACCAATCGATCACCCCAAGAATTTCAATGACGAAGTCTACATCTTCACCTCAACAGAACCAGTGGGCAGCCCTTTCCATAATATTTTTTTAAACTTTATTTTTATATTTTTTATCGTATCAAATAAACAAAAATATTTTTCATCTGTTGAGATACTATTCCTTCACTTCCCCAATCAGCGTTATCATTTTTTTTCTCCTCTTTTTCTTCTTCTTCTTCTATTTTACCGGTCCTATCCAATAGATTTGATAGTGATAGTACAAGATAGGTTTGACAGTGATGACCTCGTTACGAGCGCTGCGCGTTCAGTTGTGGTGCGGCATCCGAACCTGCAGGATTTGTATGAGATTTACTCCCTTAGACCTGTTGCTTTCACCACAGCTTATTCTCATTTTTAATTGAGCCAGAAATTTAGTTTTGAAAAATGAAAATAACTATTCCTAAAAGAAGAGAAACAGTGAAACACAAGACAGAAACATTAAAAAACTCATCAATAGTCTTACATCTCGAAACTGTTTTGAAAACTTGAACACACCATAAAACAATTTGAGGTTGGGATATGTTCGTAATCTTTACTTTAAAGTTACTTCATGAGAAATTCACTTTCAAGAAAACATTTTGTTCTCAAACCTTTAGAACTAAGAGTTATGTAAGTTAGTTGACAAACTAATAATATAAGACTTTTGAAAAATGTATCCAAAAAGGAGAATAAAAATTAAATTTTGTTATAAAACTAAGACTTTAGAAATCTTCAACTCCGTTGGTTGTCATTTTATTTCAATAATATTTTTGTAGACTCAGCTCTTCGGTTTTAGAGCTTATAATCAATTTCAGAATCACAACACTCACAATATCAGCGTTGAGTTCAACAGCTCAATCTTCAAATAAAATATTCTTCCTTCCTCATCTTTGGAATAAAATCTATAACTAACAACGAATCTTCGGATTCGGAAAAGCATTCTTGTTGCAAAAAACCTGAAGTTCCCTTTGGCAAGCACCAACCAGCATGTTGGCAATCCGGTTCTGCTCTTAGCAGTCCACTATCGTCATTAAACTTTACGAAATACAGCGGCATTGCCTTGAGATGAACTTGGCCTTGATGACTGTTGACTTGTAAGTCCATGATGTAAACTTTCCTACCTCATTATCTATTCGGTAATCTAGTTTTTTGAAAGCTTAGTGCAGTCCACAATTTCCTGAATCATATGCATGAAACAATAAATTGAGGCGTTCGATTTCTTTAGGCACTCTCATTGCCTATCCTATCGGTCTCAGAATTTCATTCGAGAATAATAAATTACCAAAGAACTTAGTTGTAATCATTTTTGAAATCCAATTCAATATTCGATTCATTTATGTTTATCCACTTTTGAAATTAATTCGAGTCAGAAAATGAAAAAAGATAATCACAACATGACAAAATTAATTGAAATGATCTTGAAGGTGATAACTTAGATTGTAAAGTGTATCGTGATTGAATTTCTGTGATTATGAGCAAATGAAAAATGCTCAATCGTCATTCCAAGAGTCATGCTGAATAATAATTTCATCAATGATCTTAATGTGGAGTCGATTATTTTTCCAATTACATATTATCTTATATCATTGATTTATCATATACACCTTACCTGACACTCCATCAAACAGAGAGAAATATGATTATTGCCCCAACGTGCCAATTCGAAGTTCTCCATTGAAGCATTTGCATGAAAAGTTATCCAAAGATAATACCAATGACATTATTGAACAATTCAATAATATTCACTCTTGTCGTTAAGAGTAAGAAGCACCAATAATGTTAACAGTACGCATTAATATTGAATAGACTCACCTATTCACATTGAAAAAGTTCACTAATGATCCGTGAGGAATAATCTTTCGAAAATTAACATGAGATACGGTACAACTATACAACTGACCAAACAAATAACAAATAATGATAGATTCAAATTTGAAACTAGATCCCGACTGAATGAGTTTTCGAGCTCACAATGATCTATGCTGAAACTATTAATATTTTCTCCACTTCAGCATTTTAAATTATTATTATTTCAAGATCATTGCCGTAGTACTAGACAATGGCCTGTCGAATACTATAGAAATTACTATGCCAACAATATAGGTTACAACTATTGTTTCAATTCAATGAAATAGCTGCTCATATATAAATAACCCAGAGAATTTGATAGCTCCAAGCAAAAACCCTCATTCAGGAAATCGTGGCTTGTTTAAATTCAAAAAAAATTTTACGTTATCTTTCAGAATGATGACTGCTCGTGAACAATTATTCTAGAGAGGTTCATAGTTGAAAACTTCTATGTCACTCATTTAGGGAACTTGCTGCTTGTATAACATTATCAACATAATTTTTTTAGCTCAAAACCATAACCCTCAATGAGGGAGAATTTGCACAATCATAACCTCCATTAAGGTATTTCATTTCTCTTATATAATCTAGTCCAGGAAACTTCATACTGTAACCTTTCAATATGGAATAAATTTTAGAGAAAAAAATGAATGATTGCTGTTCAACAATCCACTCTCCACTCACCCTTATGAAAATGTAGCCATGGGTTTTCGAGTACTCTTTTTTATACCCCATCTTGTATACCGCCGTGCACTGGTTCACTATCACTTATTATCACTGAGGAAAGGCGAACGTGATGTACTAGACACAAATTAATACCGCTTCAGCCTAAAATTGGAACGCGTGTACAACCAACTTTTTTGGTCAGCTTGTTTGTAGCTTGAGTCACGATGATACTCCGCCGATTTGAGGAGCAGAAAACTTAACTTCAACCTGCTACACAACTCACGCGTGATACGAACACAGAGCACAGAGCACAGACTGACACTGGGTTGCGAGTTATTGTGTGCTACACGACTGGATAACGTCTTCGAGGTTAACTGCTGGGCCTGCTCTCAACAAGAGCACATCAGGTGCAGGTTGCGTGCATACCGCTAAGTGGTTATTGACAAAGACATTCTTTTACAAAAATGTTATTATGTGTGTGAAGGAGCGAGTAATTAGCCACACTCTTGTTGATATCGTTAAGAGTGAGAAAGACCGAGAATATTAACTACGGTTAACACGTGAATAACATCAAAGAAAATAGAAGATGAACTGAGTTCTACAGTTTCTGTTTTCCTTCAAATTATTTTAATTATGTGATACCTTGTTGATATTTTAATGCCTGTACTTTATAAGTACCGCTTGTCTAGGAAGTATAATCCAGTTGCACGTAGATCTTAGAATTGTATGAATGTATATAATCTACATACTACATTCGGCTTATAAGAGGAAGGAAGACAATATTAGTAAATGCTTTGCCAGTTTGTTATAATTCAGTAAAGAGTAGAAACTTCTCATTTTTTCAAATTGAGTCTTGAATTATTATTATCAACTTTATTATAATCGATGCAATTACTGAAAATCAGTCCTCTACGGTCGCAGGCCTCGACTGTCGAGTCCCCAAATTATTAACATTGATATTGTCTCATGAACATAGAATTTTCAACTTGACTGAGAAATAGATTATCCAATCTTGATGACTATTGTTACGATATTTTGAGAAATACAGAAATTATCTGAATTATTGTGAAATTTCTCCCTGCTCCTAATATTATGAGCTTTTCTCTGGATATTTCATTTTGATCTACATATTCTACCACCCAAGAGACATTAGTATTCTTCGTCAAGTGTACTAATAATAGTTTTTTATTCATAAAGCGTTATTGACATGCACACAGAGAGTAGCCTATGGAATTTAATCTCTACGATATTAATCTATTACAAGTGTCAGTATAATTTAAAAATTTCAACACATTTGTCATATCGCATGAGCTTATTATTTGAAGCTGTTGCGCCAACAAACCAAATCAATAAACAGGCAAGCACCATTCATAATAATTTTTGTACCATGCAGTAGGTACTTACTAGCAACACATTGTCGCATAATCTCATTGTAGCCAAGTATATCGCATAATTCATGTTATAAAATCATGATCTCAAAAAGCTTTCTTCTCACTTTCATTTAATAAATTAGAATACCATAATCCAATAACACTTTTTGACATAATTACCACTGACTCTTGAAAGATTTGTTTGAGTTGTTGCTGCTGTTATCCATAATATTCACAATCCACATCGTAAAAGATATTATAATTCACATTATCCGCCTGTACATTATTCTTCATGAAACTGCTAAAAATACCGCCAAAAACAAAACTCTTGAAGGAGCTAACGCGGATTGCTCTAACAGGAAATTCAGTTTTCTATCTCTACACCTGAATTACAGATCATTAATACATGCAGTTGAACTAGAGGGATTTACAAACTTGGAACTAGTTTGAAGTGCACAACGAACGAAGTTCAAAGTTGAACTAATATGCTTTTGTGTAAAGATTGAATCTCAGTTCAATTTTCAGAAATCCTTGTAGCAAAAACTTGATTTTGTTAGGCCTACCACTATGAGTAGTATTGGCACTATCACCAGGAAGGATGAGGAATAATTTATTTCAAAACAAGTTATAATGTTAATCCATAAGCCATTATATTAGTAAACACACATCAGCACAGTTTTATAAGTTTGAATAAACACTATAACATTATGGTACACATTTGATTAATAGATAGGATTTGATCGCTTTTAGCTATAAGCTATGAAACTGTTTATTAAATTCCGGTATTAGAGTTCATTCTGAAAATAATTCATCCTGACATGTAAATGTGAGCTATTCCTCACAATCCTGACTCATAATATAAACCTTCAACTTGACATAGAAGTTCTCATTGAACGCAAAAACTATCAGATGTAGACAGACAGACTACACTCATAAGAGCCAACACTTGTCATAAAATAGTGGAATGGAGTTTGAAAATAAACATTTATTACTCGAAGTAATAGGTAATGTTGAGTTGATTTTATTCAAGGTTGATGAATTTCACTTGAACACGATCCATTGGCTATTTCCATTGTAGCGGTTCCCAAAAAGGAACTCTTCCAATACCAATAGTTGTCAACTGAACACGAGCAAACAGAATGCAAGTCTCAATACAGACTTTGAATTGAAATTCATAATTGTTTGCTACATCATTTCATCCTCAAACACGTAACTTACTTTACCACTTATACTTACTTTAATTTTATAACGAACTGGAGAGTTCATAAATATTACTATACTCGTACTACATTGCATAGATTCCTGCAAATGATCTCCAATGCACAGTCTTCATTAATTTGAAGGAATGTAGAACTACTGACATTTCAAGAACTATTGACTATTTGAGAGATTTATTCCGGTTCAGTTTGATAGCTCGGAAGGTTTCTGATTTTTGAATTTCCAAATCGTTCTGAAACGGAAGTGTGTTCGAATAAAATAAAATATTGATTCACAAGCTCTTAATTGAATAGAATGCAACGAGTTTTCTGCTGAAAATAAAATCAGACTTGAAGCAATTAAATGTTAGTCTCGTAATAACTAACTTGAGTGAAGTTAAAATCTTCCATCCTTCAGCGACTTCTCAATCTTTCCCACTCTTCCAAGTCATTATATTATATCTACTCTCTCATACACTCTTCTTTTTCCCATTCTCTCTTACTTCAAGATCAGACGAACTCAAGGAAGCAAAAATGAAAGTGAAAGGAGAACTTTCCGGTTGAACAAGGTGCTCTCTGCTTATCTCATGCACTTGACCATCAAGTGAGAGTGTCTGAGTTTCCTTGTGGAGTCTTTAACTGAATTTTGTAACCAGGCTATTGGATGTATTAGATCTTCTCATCACAATAAATTAAGAATCTGAAGATCATCTGGCTTCTTCTATGAGTAATGAAATCTCGAACAATTATGAAAAAAGCTGGATGAAACACTAAGGGCCGTTTGCACAGTATCAGTTTAAACTAAATTTTATTTTAAACTGGATTGAAACCATATAAAGTCTCATTCATTATAATGTGGCTCATTTCTAGTTTAAGCCACCAGCTGATTGAATTCAGTTTAAGCGTTGACTGTGCAAACGGCCCTAAGTGAGATGTGTCAGAAGTTAGTGGAATCTCAGAGTAAAGGAGCTAAGGGTGGGACCCTATTGGGCGTTTTCAGAGTCGGCAGGGCAGAATCCTCGCCGATTGGCTGATTATGTTGGCGCCTGAAAAACCGCCTAATACGGTCTCGCCCTCACTGTCCATCATTTCGTCCATCTGTTTAATTCAATCTCCATCACACATGAGAGCACACATAACTCCATCGTATGGATAGTTAATGTAGACCTACAAAAAGATAGGCAGGCATTCATACTGTTCTCTTTTTCTCTCCCACTAATATCCAACAATAAATCAAATAATAAGGTACGTAGGATTCTTACGCCAAGAAAATGTTTGAACTTATTTTAAGACTGACATCAGCTCTCTGTCATCAACCACTCGGACCGCCGATTACATTTCCATCCAGCTAATATCCATCAATTAATCAAACTAGTCAAAAATGTTCACGGAGAAGGTGTTTGAACTGATGTTTCTGTAATTATCTGCTAGACTGCTACAGCAGTTCTAACGTCAACTTCTCGGACCACCGTTTCCTCTAAATTGGTCTGTGCGTCACTGCTCAAGGCACCGATGGATGATCTTTCACAAACAGCCAGCAGCAAAGTAAAATTGCATTTTCGCTTGAAAATTTGGCTCCTCAATAGTGAAGGACGAACATAAGAACTAGAGAAGGAAAATATTCACTCAATGGCTTAACATCCAATACACAATCAAAGTATGATGATTAGCGTCTTTTTGAAGGCTCATGCTGCTTATCAAAAAAATACTTCACTACTTTACTTTTTTGCAAGTCATCAAAGAAGAGCAAAATGAGTAGGGTTCGACTCTAGTAGTTTATTGACCTTGGTAGCCTACCTATTAAAATTCCAATACTTGATTCTTGATTACCCTTATTGTACTTCAGACGTACGGTAATAAATAAAGTGCACTATCGCAAATCGGATTCATAAATCTCTGAAATAGTTGTAGGGTACAGTAAATTAATGGTGGTCAGGAAAGCCTTGAATAGACAAATTCATACAAACCTAATAGTGGACGGTACAGTCATAGAGAGGGTCCATAAGTATAGATATCTGGGGACGTGGGTAGAGGAAAATGGGAATTCGACGGGAGAGATAAGAAAAAGGATTGAGATGGCCAGATCGACATTTGTAAAAATGAAAAAATTGTTCACGAGCCGGATATAAATATAGAATTGAAAATGAGGATGTTACGCTGTTACGTGTTTTCCACTCTTTTGTATGGGATGGAATCATGGACCCTCAAAAAGAGCCATATGGATAAGTTGGAAGCCTTTGAGATGTGGTGCTACCGCAGGATGTGGCGGATACCGTGGACGGATAGAGTCACCAACATGCTAGTCCTAGGGAAAATGAAGAAACAATGTGAAATTGTTTACACCATAAAAAAGAGAAAACTCCTGTATCTTGGACATCTAATGAGAAGCCACAAATATAAAACTCTGCAGAATATAGTTCAAGGAAAAATCAGCGGAAAAAGGAGTGTTGGAAGGCGACGTGTTTCCTGGCTTAAAAATCTGAGGGATTGGTTTGACTGCAGCAGCAAAGACTTGTTTCGAGCGGCAGTGAATAAGATCCGGATTGCTGTGCTGATAGCGAACCTCCGATAGGAGACGCACTAGAAGAAGAAGAAACAGTAAATTTGTTGAAAAAACTTACCCTGTGCGGAAACTCTTGAGTAAGATAAAATATCGGAAACTCTACTTATTTAATACATTTTTCAAATTCATATTGTCAAGTATATTAGTAAATAGAAACAATATAATAAAACTCCAATTGAAACTTGGTGTTCCTACTTTGAGATTCTCGTTGAGATTCTGCGTACTTTTACTGGTACTAGGATATTCATGTCTACAATTTCATTATCAATAGCCTTGATCTTGAGAAATCTTTTCTACTTCATGAATATGCACAGTATTCGTCCTCTATAAGTTTTATGATCAGTCAATGAGATTATAATGGCAAACTATAGGCTTTTCATAGCCTAGTAACTTTTTCAAGTGATGAACTTATTTAATAACTCCTCACCATTCAGTTTAGCCAATACAACAATACCGGTTTTGTGAGAATCAGAATTGATTGTAATAATGGAGAAAATTATAGAATCATCGTGTGGGAGACTGTTAATATATTATTGTCCTTCAGTATCCTATCAAGGTGATCTAATTTTCTTGCCTACCCAGCATATAGGCTGTTGATAGGCCAATAATTCTAATAGTTCAATAAGTACACTGAGCCTATTGCTCATCGCATGCGTCATAAAAGTTCTTCATTGGATGGAAAGTTGATAGAACAAGCACGTGCAATAACCCTATCAGATAAAAATATCAATAATTAACTACATTCGATAGATCTTCTGAAAACTAAACTTTTCTATGAATCATTACAGAAGACCCTTATGGATAGTTCTAAGGTAATTGATAATCCACAACGATAATAAATCAATGATATAATCAGTCACTCTCTAAATCAAGGTTGAAGTTATCATTATGGAGTCTCATTAAACTTCTTGTATTGAATTTTTCCGAGTCCAACTGATGTAATGTGATGAAGTTGGATAGATTAGTTAAATCCATTCAAGAAGTTATTGATTTGAAATTGGAAGTGAGTTGGGACTGTTCTGACTCTGAAAAAAGAGTTTTCAGTTCCTAAAAATTTCAGACTTTATTCAAATAAGTTATGAATTGTCCTAGATTTACACGATGATGAATTGGCTATTGAATGGTTATTTCTACCATCAACATCTATGGGTAGCGGACATCTTCTACTTGATGAGGAGCGACCGAATTTCTCCATTATTTCTTTAGAATCTCTGTCAAACTCTCTGTATTCATGATAATTGAGATTAAAACAATTTAAAGAAAGAGTCAACTTCGATTAACATGAAAATAAAGCGGCTCACAATACGAGTAAAAATCTTAGTTCATTGTGCAGAAACCCTAATATGATAAGATAATATTAATAGATAGTTCATCAATTTTATTTTAGAAACACCGTATTCCATTAAGTTATAATATTACTCTGAATATTACAATAAACAAGTATTTTCCTACTACAGGATATATGATAATATATAAAATTTGATCATTTATACTCGTTGACTACTTCATTTCTATACTTAGATTTCTATACTGGAGGAACCCCCCTATTCTCTTTCATCTCCCATTGTTAATATGCTCTACTCTTCCTCTTGTACATGATAATGCACTTGTACCTTGAAAATGAAAAGACGATCACTCATACACTGGTACTCTCCTTATTGAACTTCTTTTTTGAAATGAGCAGAATGCCACTCAATGTCTCCAAAACAATAATTCTACTCGAATTCCTATTTATTCCTATTCTATCGGACGTAAGCTTTGAAGGTCAATCAATTGTTATTGAAACTTTCATAGTAAAGGTGTGATTGACTTCCACAACTTTCAAGACAATAGAGTGTAGTATTTGAACAATTGACTTTCTCTGTAGTGAATTGTGGTATTAGAAAAAAACAATACCATATAAATGTAATGCCAGACTTTTACTCTTTATTGCTTTCAAATAGATACATCGGTCTGTTAAAAATGAGTGTAAACAAATTTTGTAAGTGAAGGTTGTTGATTGAGAAGGTTGCCTAATATCTTATGTGATAAGATATAATTATGGTTACATGCTAAATTCATAAGTATAAAGGGGTAATCTAAATTTAACGTTTTGTAATCATCCGCAAATTACAATATTATTCAAGTGCTTCTAAATGTCATGTAACTTAATGTATCCGATTATTACATTTTCTATTTTTGACTCTATTCAATTTTAAATTTATTTCTTTGGATGGCTTCAGTGCTTTGATTCTACATTGTGAAGATAATCGTATCCTGGAATGGATTCAATAACCTTTTTCACGTGCTAGAATATAAACATTCTCACGCCTTCAAAATCATTCACTCTCTATCTAAAGGGTTTCAACATTTTATATGATGATTATCACATTTGTTGTTTAAGTTCATATTCTTCAAACATGAATATGCACGATAACTACTGCGAGGCGATGAGATTTAAGTTGAGACGATTTGTATGATCTTGACCTTGTTAGAATGTTTTTTCTCGTTTTTAATATCATCCTTTCAATTAACACCTCTGCAGTCACTGTCTTGCATGAATTCAAAGATAAATAATTTCTTTCAATTGTCCTGTTTGTCCTTCGCTCAGCTAATGCACTTGTTTGCATAAGCGCAAACTGTTTTTTTTTTTTTTTAACTATAAGTACTCAGTCATTTTTCACTTTTATAGTGAGGTGGATCGTACTATAGGAGGATGACTTGGAGGATAACAATAAATTCAAAAGCAATTATTATCTGAGCAATTATCAAGAATATGTTCCCCGATATCTATTATAAATCAGATAGGCTACTACCGGTAGGTACTGTACGTATGAATAACGGTACAGTGTAGAGGATGTAAGCGAGATACTGAAGATAATGTAATATAGACACGAGAGAAGGTTTTTTCATTCCTTCATTTTCTTTATCGTTTTTTACTTCTAAATTGATTATCCCAAAATTTCTTTTCAGCTAAAATCGGAGGAGGATCATCTCTATAATGAAGTTTAAAGACAATTTAATGAAAGCTTACAATTCAATGACAACACAATACAATAATGATATAGTTGACGACAATAGCAGTATAATACACATTGAGAGAATATAGAATCTATTCTCCCATGCCATCACTGATCACTTTCACGGTATGTTATCTGGCTTATCTCTTTCAGCTTGTCCTATTGATATTGATATCAGGTGTGCGCAAGACTCAAATTATTCATTTATTATTCATATTCTTTTAGATCTCCTTCTTGAAGTGTGTTTTATATTTCTAGAATAAGTAATATGTTATTTATATTCTTCTGTATCTCCTTCTCCTTCTTCTTGAAGTGTCCTGCATATTTCCAAAATATGTATATTCAAAGTTTTTCTTTTCATTCTCATTCTCTGCAAAACGAAAGTTTTGCTTTTTATCTTTCCTAACCCATAGAGAGTGATTTCTCATTTCAATATAGGATAATTGACTTATGTTCATCGAATAACAGAACTAACCCATTACCTCCGTAAACAAAGCCATAGTGCATTCTGGTGACATCAGCACAGGTAGGGCTACTCACCCCCTCCTACACCAATAAAAACACTAAATCACATTTACAGAGGTAGTGAGTCACCCCATTGGCAATAGAATACAAATTAACTGGAGGCTGAACATAATTATCTCATCAATATAACATCCAGTACACACTTCACCAAACATCTGAGTTTACCTTACTATAGAGGTTGAAAATGATAATATTGTTTGACAAACGAAAAAAAAATAGTCCTATCATTCTCCAAATAATTGGTTGCGACAATTTAAAAGTCGATACGGGAATCTACTACAATATTAGTTTCACTACTCCAAATAAAGTTCGTTAGAAACTTTAATAATAATTGATAAACCTAGCAGCAAAGACAATAAGGTGAGATAATCAGAGAGAATAGATCTAAATATTCTAACTATAATATTCTCTCTAAATCTAAGTGGATCAGTAGATGTAGACCTGGTGAGATTCATTCCAAACTGTCAGCATTGATTGAATAGGGATCGCTGGTGCTGCTATTTCAAGGAATGCTGACAGCTTGCATCAGAGAGCATCAGCAATAATATTATAGATAAGAGAGCATCAACAGTAATGGAATGCATTTTTCAGATGGCTTGTCAGCATAGAGAGTTGAATGTTGAACTGATCTGTATTTTGACTATCAGTCATTTGACGGTCAATGTCTCCTATGCTGTTCCGCCATTGTTAGGTCTATGACAATGAGCTGAGCGCATACAGGCAATATAAAAGGCCTACTACAACAATGACTGGATTCACAATAATAAGCTATTACTATATAGGTAGCTTACAATGAATGTAGTCAGATACCTATTTTACAGTAAGAACGTCACTTCAAACTGTCTTATGAAATCAGTGCTCTCCAGTCAACTAATGCTGACAGTTTGTGATGAATCTCAGTAATAGTAGGCCAGCTCAATATCCCATCAGCCGCTCAGCCTAGTTGCTCCACTGAGATTCACATTAAACTGTCGGCATTTCTTGGGCATACATCATTCATGCTAAAATCAAATAATGCTGACATTGAGAAATGAATTTCACTAGTCTAACATTCCTCAGTAGAGAACTCGCTAATGACAGAGAATAGAGAATAAGAGCGATTACCTACTCTCGAACCAGGTATCTAGCCAAGCCACATGAGGCGTTTTTCAAAAGAGTCGGCACACTACCTGCGTAAACAAAGCCATAGTACATGACTGGTAGTTGATGGTAACGTCTGCTCAGGTAGGGAGGGCTCTTACACCAATAAAAACACTAGCTGATATAGAACAGCTGAAATCAACAAATTGTTATTGGTGTAGGATCCCTACCTGTGCTGACGTCACCAGAATGCACAATGGCTTTGTTCACGGAGGTAGTGGTCGGCAGGGCAGGAAGCTCTTCGATTGGCTGATTGAGTTGGCATTCGGGAATCAGCTGAAAATCAGTCAATATCGTAGTATAGGAGAGCTTCCTGACCAGCCAACTCGTCTAAAAAGCGCCTCATATGGCTTTGCCTTGAATATGCATTGTAATGGTGCCGTAGTCCAACGCTATGATTTTAGAAAAATGATTGCAATAGGAAGTCGATAGCACAGTCAACAGAATAATACATTCACTCCTATCAATTTTTTAAATAATTGTAGCAGACTTGAAAATGATACACAACTGTCTTTTTCAAGGCTCATGCTGCTTATCAAAAAAATACTTCACTACTTTACTTTTTTGCAAGTCATCAAAGAAGAGCAAAATGAGTAGGGTTCGACTCTAGTAGTTTATTGACCTTGGTAGCCTACCTATTAAAATTCCAATACTTGATTCTTGATTACCCTTATTGTACTTCAGACGTACGGTAATAAATAAAGTGCACTATCGCAAATCGGATTCATAAATCTCTGAAATAGTTGTAGGGTACAGTAAATTAATGGTGGTCAGGAAAGCCTTGAATAGACAAATTCAGACAAACCTAATAGTGGACGGTACAGTCATAGAGAGGGTCCATAAGTATAGATATCTGGGGACGTGGGTAGAGGAAAATGGGGATTCGACGGGAGAGATAAGAAAAAGGATTGAGATGGCCAGATCGACATTTGTAAAAATGAAAAAATTGTTCACGAGCCGGGATATAAATATAGAATTGAAAATGAGGATGTTACGCTGTTACGTGTTTTCCACTCTTTTGTATGGGATGGAATCATGGACCCTCAAAAAGAGCCATATGGATAAGTTGGAAGCCTTTGAGATGTGGTGCTACCGCAGGATGTGGCGGATACCGTGGACGGATAGAGTCACCAACATGCAAGTCCTAGGGAAAATGAAGAAACAATGTGAAATTGTTTACACCATAAAAAAGAGAAAACTCCTGTATCTTGGACATCTAATGAGAAGCCACAAATATAAAACTCTGCAGAATATAGTTCAAGGAAAAATCAGCGGAAAAAGGAGTGTTGGAAGGCGACGTGTTTCCTGGCTTAAAAATCTGAGGGATTGGTTTGACTGCAGCAGCAAAGACTTGTTTCGAGCGGCAGTGAATAAGATCCGGATTGCTGTGCTGATAGCGAACCTCCGATAGGAGACGCACTAGAAGAAGAAGAAACAGTAAATTTGTTGATAAAACTTACCCTGTGCGGAAACTCTTGAGTAAGATAAAATATCGGAAACTTTTCTTATTTAATACATTTTTCAAATTCATATTGTCAAGTATATTAGTAAATAGAAACAATATAATAAAACTCCAGTTGAAACTTGGTGTTCCTACTTTGAGATTCTCGTTGAGATTCTGCGTACTTTTACTGGTACTAGGATATTCATGTCTACAATTTCATTATCAATAGCCTTGATCTTGAGAAATCTTTTCTACTTCATGAATATGCACAGTATTCGTCCTCTATAAGTTTTATGATCAGTCAATGAGATTATAATGGCAAACTATAGGCTTTTCATAGCCTAGTAACTTTTTCAAGTGATGAACTTATTTAATAACTCCTCACCATTCAGTTTAGCCAATACAACAATACCGGTTTTGTGAGAATCAGAATTGATTGTAATAATGGAGAAAATTATAGAATCATCGTGTGGGAGACTGTTAATATATTATTGTCCTTCAATATCCTATCAAGGTGATCTAATTTTCTTGCCTACCCAGCATATAGGCTGTTGATAGGCCAATAATTCTAATAGTTCAATAAGTACACTGAGCCTATTGCTCATCGCATGCGTCATAAAAGTTCTTCATTGGATGGAAAGTTGATAGAACAAGCACGTGGAATAACCCTATCAGATAAAAATATCAATAATTAACTACATTCGATAGATCTTCTGAAAACTAAACTGTTCTATGAATCATTACAGAAGACCCTTATGGATAGTTCTAAGGTAATTGATAATCCACAACGATAATAAATCAATGATATAATCAGTCACTCTCTAAATCAAGGTTGAAGTTATCAATAAATTATGGAGTCTCATTAAACTTCTTGTATTGAATTTTTCCGAGTCCAACTGATGTAATGTGATGAAGTTGGATAGATTAGTTAAATCCATTCAAGAAGTTATTGATTTGAAATTGGAAGTGAGTTGGGACTGTACTGACTCTGAAAAAGAGTTTTCAGTTCCTAAAAATTTCAGACTTTATTCAAAATAAGTTATGAATTGTCCTAGATTTACACGATGATGAATTGGCTATTGAATGGTTATTTCTACCATCAACATCTATGGGTAGCGGACATCTTCTACTTGATGAGGAGCGACCGAATTTCTCCATTATTTCTTTAGAATCTCTGTCAAACTCTCTGTATTCATGATAATTGAGATTAAAACAATTTAAAGAAAGAGTCAACTTCGATTAACATGAAAATAAAGCGGCTCACAATACGAGTAAAAATCTTAGTTCATTGTGCAGAAACCCTAATATGATAAGATAATATTAATAGATAGTTCATCAATTTTATTTTAGAAACACCGTATTCCATTAAGTTATAATATTACTCTGAATATTACAATAAACAAGTATTTTCCTACTACAGGATATATGCTAATATATAAAATTTGATCATTTATACTCGTTGACTACTTCATTTCTATACTTAGATTTCTATACTGGAGGAACCCCCCTATTCTCTTTCATCTCCCATTGTTAATATGCTCTACTCTTCCTCTTGTACATGATAATGCACTTGTACCTTGAAAATGAAAAGACGATCACTCATACACTGGTACTCTCCTTATTGAACTTCTTTTTTGAAATGAGCAGAATGCCACTCAATGTCTCCAAAACAATAATTCTACTCGAATTCCTATTTATTCCTATTCTATCGGACGTAAGCTTTGAAGGTCAATCAATTGTTATTGAAACTTTCATAGTAAAGGTGTGATTGACTTCCACAACTTTCAAGACAATAGAGTGTAGTATTTGAACAATCGACTTTCTCTGTAGTGAATTGTGGTATTAGAAAAAAAACAATACCATATAAATGTAATGCCAGACTTTTACTCTTTATTGCTTTCAAATAGATACATCGGTCTGTTAAAAATGAGTGTAAACAAATTTTGTAAGTGAAGGTTGTTGATTGAGAAGGTTGCCTCATATCTTATGTGATAAGATATAATTATGGTTACATGCTAAATTCATAAGTATAAAGGGGTAATCTAAATTTAACGTTTTGTAATCATCCGCAAATTACAATATTATTCAAGTGTTTCTAAATGTCATGTAACTCAATGTATCCGATTATTACATTTTCTATTTTTGACTCTATTCAATTTTAAATGTATTTCTTTGGATGGCTTCAGTGCTTTGATTCTACATTGTGAAGATAATCGTATCCTGGAATGGATTCAATAACCTTTTTCACGTGCTAGAATATAAACATTCTCACGCCTTCAAAATCATTCACTCTCTATCTAAAGGGTTTCAACATTTTATATGATGATTATCACATTTGTTGTTTAAGTTCATATTCTTCAAACATGAATATGCACGATAACTACTGCGAGGCGATGAGATTTAAGTTGAGACGATTTGTATGATCTTGACCTTGTTAGAATGTTTTTTCTCGTTTTTAATATCATCCTTTCAATTAACACCTCTGCAGTCACTGTCTTGCATGAATTCAAAGATAAATAATTTCTTTCAATTGTCCTGTTTGTCCTTCGCTCAGCTAATGCACTTGTTTGCATAAGCGCAAACTGTTTTTTTTTTTAACTATAAGTACTCAGTCATTTTTCACTTTTATAGTGAGGTGGATCGTACTATAGGAGGATGACTTGGAGGATAACAATAAATTCAAAAGCAATTATTATCTGAGCAATTATCAAGAATATGTTCCCCGATATCTATTATAAATCAGATAGGCTACTACCGGTACTGTACGTATGAATAACGATACAGTGTAGAGGATGTAAGCGAGATACTGAAGATAATGTAATATAGACACGAGAGAAGGTTTTTTCATTCCTTCATTTTCTTTATCGTTTTTTACTTCTAAATTGATTATCCCAAAATTTCTTTTCAGCTAAAATCGGAGGAGGATCATCTCTATAATGAAGTTTAATGACAATTTAATAAAAGCTTACAATTTAATGACAACACAATACAATAATGATATAGTTGACGACAATAGCAGTATAATACACATTGAGAGAATATAGAATCTATTCTCCCATGCCATCACTGATCACTTTCACGGTATGTTATCTGGCTTATCTCTTTCAGCTTGTCCTATTGATATTGATATCAGGTGTGCGCAAGACTCAAATTAGTCATTTATTATTCATATTCTTTTAGATCTCCTTCTTGAAGTGTGTTTTATATTTGGAGAATAAGTAATATGTTATTTATATTCCTCTGTATCTCCTTCTCCTTCTTCTTGAAGTGTCCTGCATATTTCCAAAATAGGCTATGTATATTCAACAAAGTTTTTCTTTTCATTCTCATTCTCTGCAAAACGAAAGTTTTGCTTTTTATCTATCCTAACCCATAGAGAGTGATTTCTCATTTCAATATAGGATAATTGACTTATGTTCATCGAATAACAGAACTAACCCATTACCTCCGTAAACAAGCCATAGTGCATTCTGGTGACATCAGCACAGGTAGGGCTACTCACCCCCTCCTACACCAATAAAGACACTAAATCACATTCACAGAGGTAGTGAGTCACCCCATTGGCAATAGAATACAAATTAACTGGAGGCTGAACATAATTATCTCATCAATATAACATCCAGTACACACTTCACCAAACATCTGAGTTTACCTTACTATAGAGGTTGAAAATGATAATATTGTTTGACAAACGGAAAAAAATAGTCCTATCATTCTCCAAATAATTGGTTGCGACAATTTAAAAGTCGATACGGGAATCTACTACAATATTAGTTTCACTACTCCAAATAAAGTTCGTTAGAAACTTTAATAATAATTGATAAACCTAGCAGCAAAGACAATAAGGTGATATAATCAGAGAGAATAGATCTAAATATTCTAATTATAATATTCTCTCTAAATCTAAGTGGATCAGTAGATGTAGACCTGGTGAGATTCATTCCAAACTGTCAGCATTGATTGAATAGGGATCGCTGGTGCTGCTATTTCAAGGAATGCTGACAGTTGAAGAGAGCATCAGCAATAATATTATAGATAAGAGAGCATCAACAGTAATGGAATGCATTTTTGAGATGGCTTGTCAGCATAGAGAGTTGAATGTTGAACTGATCTGTATTTTGACTATCAGTCATTTGACGGTCAATGTCTCCTATGCTGTTCCGCCATTGTTAGGTCTATGACAATGAGCTGAGCGCATACAGGCAATATAAAAGGCCTACTACAACAATGACTGGATTCACAATAATAAGCTATTACTATATAGGTAGCTTACAATGAATGTAGTCAGATACCTATTTTACAGTAAGAACGTCACTTCAAACTGTCTTATGAAATCAGTGCTCTCCAGTCAACTAATGCTGACAGTTTGTGATGAATCTCAGTAATAGTAGGCCAGCTCAATATCCCATCAGCCGCTCAGCCTAGTTGCTCCACTGAGATTCACATTAAACTGTCGGCATTTCTTGGGCATACATCATTCATGCTAAAATCAAATAATGCTGACATTGAGAAATGAATTTCACTAGTCTAACATTCCTCAGTAGAGAACTCGCTAATGACAGAGAATAGAGAATAAGAGCGATTACCTACTCTCGAACCAGGTATCTAGCCAAGCCACATGAGGCGTTTTTCAAAAGAGTCGGCACACTACCTGCGTAAACAAAGCCATAGTACATGACTGGTAGTTGATGGTAACGTCTGCTCAGGTAGGGAGGGCTCTTACACCAATAAAAACACTAGCTGATATAGATCAGCTGAAATCAACAAATTGTTATTGGTGTAGGATCCCTACCTGTGCTGACGTCACCAGAATGCACAATGGCTTTGTTCACGGAGGTAGTGGTCGGCAGGGCAGGAAGCTCTTCGATTGGCTGATTGAGTTGGCATTCGGGAATCAGCTGAAAATCAGTCAATATCGTAGTATAGGAGAGCTTCCTGACCAGCCAACTCGTCTAAAAAGCGCCTCATATGGCTTGGCCTTGTTTATGCATTGTAATGGTGCCGTAGACCAACGCTATGATTTTAGAAAAATGATTGCAATAGGAAGTCGATAGCACAGTCAACAGAATAATACATTCACTCCTATCAATTTTTTAAATAATTGTAGCAGACTTGAAAATGATACACAACTGTCTTTTTCATCACCAATAATTAACTGTATTCAAATATACTCTTAAAAAGAATACTATTTCCTTACCAAAAAATACCACTCACTATTAACTTGCTTTGAATAACTTAATTTCACCAATACGCTACTGGTACTTGACGTCCTTCCAATAAAATGTTAAGATCATCGTTTGCGTGATGAAAAATATTACTAAAATTCAATGTCACGAGTAATAATATAAGATATTACAGGCTTTGATGATATCCTTTTGTCCGGCTTCAAGCTAAATTTCGTCAACATCTGAACAACAAACAACTTGTTTGAGTAGTAGAAATTTTTCATTGATTTATATTATATTGTATGGAACAAGCAGCAAGGTCTTCACTTTATTATCACTCAACTCATAGAGGAAGATTATAGTTATTGATATTCCCTTAAAAATCCTCCCTGGTGAAAAGATTCTATTCTATTGAGCAGTAAAAATTAGTCAGAACTTGTCGAGTGACAATAATTATGCTAATTTGAAAGAAATATCCATATAATCTGGATATCGATACCGTAATTGACAGATCTTAATATCACTTAATATCTGAGTTTATAGAAGAAAATTCTTTCCACTAGAAAAATTCATTTTCCTTTTCCATTCCACAACGCTCATTTCATCCAAAATATTTTACAATAGATTTTTTAAGATTAATTGTTCAATATTTGTTAACTATTCAATGATAGAGAAGATGGTAACTTAGACTATACAGTAAATAAAAGAATATTATAAAAATTAACAATAATCAATTTATTGTTGAAAAAGCAAAAAATCTGTAGTTTTGTAGCAAAAAGAGAAAATTTCCAGATATCTTTTGTTTATTGACTTTTTCATTTTGAACTAAAAATATCATTAAATAATTTCAAAGGTAGTTATTACTGTAATGTATACTATACTATGAATTAGAAGCTCATATATATCATATTCATAGTATAAAGAACTATAACTTTCAATTGCTATCAAAGTCCTCATGGCAGCATATATTAATAACGTATTCTAACAATAACTATACCAATCATTTATACTATTCATAAGAATACAAGAAAATATATGTTTCGTTATGTATATTTTCTCGCTTCCTAATGTACTAAATACAGCCTACTGTATTGAGTTTGCGAATGAATAAGAGAGCACAAAATAACTATAAGATCATTCACGAGAACCACTAAATCAATTTAATGAATTATAAATTGATATCAATCAACAAAATAATAGCTTCATAAATACAATCAATAGTGGGGAAAAGAATTGGGAGATTATTTGAACACTTGGAAATATTAATTTATTCTGCAGAATTCATATAATTCTACTGTTATTGATACTAATATTACATTTCCTGTTAGTGTTTATATCTAAATTATTAGAGTTATGTCATAGTTTTACAACTAATTGATATTGCACCGGTACTTAGGACACTTACCTTCTTAACAAGACCAGCCATCTTATTGAGGACAATGTACTGTCAATCTAAGTAGATCAGAATAACAGTATACAAGAAAGAGATCGATTAGAGAGAAAGGAGCGCGGGATATAAGGACACTACGCTACTGAACTTCCTCACGGCAGAGGTAACAAGGATCTGTACCTGGCGAAAGTCACCGCGCAGTAGACTCTTTCTTATTGAAGAAACTCTCCTTGCCAGAGGTAGGTAGGTAGGTCTACTCCCTCCTGTAGGACGGTACCTACTCTACTAACACTTCTCACTCCCACAACAGATTATCGCTGTTGACCAGTCAACCACTTGATCACGTCTGGGGAGCTAGTAGATGAATCTACTGGTAGACGAAGAATTTCATCTCCAACAAGAAGACGACAAATATGCGGGAGATACTGGTTACCTCCACCCTACACAAGCTACCATGCTGTTCTACTAAATTATGAACAGAAAGTGAATGTGAAATTGTAGCTTGAAGGCAAAATTGAATGAGTTAGTTAGCTTCCTTACTAAACATTGGGAAGTTTATTATCATATGAGTGTGGTACCTGATGAACCTCTTATTAGTTTTCTTCATGTATAGGCTTCTCATTAATGGAGGAGCTCATTTTTCAACTCAGCCTTCAAATACAGGCAGTTTATATGTTGTAGCCTAAAAGTTTAAGAATTGTAGTACAGTATTATACAGTAGTATTTACGATACTGAAGGAAATACCACTTTCCATCTTTTCATGATTAATCAAGGTTAATCATGATTAGCCTATGTAGTCAATGCTAGAAACCTATTACCCAATCATTATAGAATAGTGCTCGATTGATACATGAAGGCCTCGCCTCATAGAGGAGTCAAGTGCCCATTAAATGGAATATGATCCCTTGAATAGAACAATTCATTTGAATGGAATTGATTGAGAAGAAATTTTGTTGCCAAAAAAGGGAAAATACATCCATGAATGAAAATACAATAATTATATAACATAATAATATAATACTCTGTGTTAAATCATATATTACAATAATATCATAAATTTAATTTTTGGCACTGCCAACATAAGGTCTCTTGTTTGTTGGCAGTGAGTTGCAGACTTATCCTGCGTCAGTTTTGGTCAATTACAAAATATAATAAAATTAAAATTTGATAATCCTAAAGGGAAAGAAAAGTTATACCTATCATACATAGATTTCTATGGATCAGAATAAAACAAAACTTAAAAATACTACATCTATATAATTATATAAAAGCGAAATGGCACTTATTCATTCACTCACTCACTCATTCATTAATCAACAGAACTGAAAATCTACTGGATCAAATACGTTCAAATTTGGCATGTATGTTGGCCATCTAGAGGCGCACTAAGAACGGATTTTTAAAAAAATTCAAAGATATGCCCAAATTTTGCATTTTTATATCGTCTTTCTACGCTTTCCTATCGTTTTTCTATCAGTTTTCTACTTTGTTCAGCTTTTTCAAGAACTAAATGACAAAAATGTTCGAATTTGATACAGAAGTAAAGCTAGGGTCTAGAAGCTTTGTCTTGAGAGAACTCTAGAATAACGCCAAAGATATACCTAAAATAGGCGGTTTTACTGCGTCGTCCTAGCGACACAAAACGTATAAAGATAAATATAAATATAAATAAAAATCTCAGTACCCTTTTTGAAATATTTTATCACAACATGTTGAAAATGGCATCAATGTCCGAATCATGTTGTGATAAAATATTTCAAAAAGGGTACTGAGATTTTTATTTTTCTTTATATTTATATTACAAGTAGCCCTATACAGAAAAGAGTATAAAGATAACTTTAAGGTGGATTTCAAGTTCATTGTATGATTGATTAGAAATAATATGTAGTCTATTTGGTGGATTATATCCTGAATCATAATGAAACAGTCAATTATTAATAATTATAACAGCGATAATTGTACCCTAATACATGAATATATTCATTCAACATTCCGTTTATGGTTCACATTACGGTTTCTGTACAAGTTAATACAGTTAATTGGAAATCTAACGTTATTATAATGTTCTGTTTATATTGAAGGCAAATCCAAAGTTGAATGCTTTAAACCACCCTGAAGACTTCTCTGCTCCTGCAAATATCAACAACAGGTGAACAGCTAGAAGAAAATTCTATGAGCTGTTGACAAATTCTATGACAAAATTCGCAGTAGCAGAAGTCTTCTTGGTTTACACCATTCAATTATTTTGGATTCTCGTTTAATAATGATTTTTTATTCATTTCCATCTTAATACAGTTCTCTTAATTTGAACTTATGAACTGTGACAATCTTCATCTCTATCTTAAAAATTCAATTTTTATCTTGAAAGCTTAATCTTCAGCTTTAAAGGGTAATGCGGTATTAGGCTTGAAATAAAGTGTTTTTCATTCTAAATCAAGAAGTGCTATTGGAAGATTAAAAACAGTGTCAAAAGAGAGCGTAGGACTTTAATTCAAATTTTAACTGACAATACTGAATCTAGAGAAATTATAATTCTCCCTTGTCATTGTTCCATGGAGATAATAAATCGACAAGAACGATTTCCTTGATCCAACTTGAATCATTCTCGAACTTATGGTTTGTTGATAATATTTCATCGCCTTGAGAAGTGGGATTTGAGACTTCAATGTGATCTAGAGATTTTTCATTATTATCAACCAATGGAATATCATAGAAGCTTACTTCTTTGTAAGTTTGAGTATACCTAGACACCCTCATATGTCCAGCTCTTGTGTGGATGAAGCGGTTTAGTTTGGATCTGCTTTGACGATTCGTTGCATGCGACGGCTCCATTCCCAATTCAGATTTTATCCATGTCAAAATTATTTCGAAAAAATGGAGAAGAAAGGCTACAGCAGATGTAATAGACTGCAAAATGGGAAAGTTTAATATTTCTTGTAATCAAACAAGCTGAATATTTTGTGTGAAAGTATGGATTAATAATAGTTATTGGAAAGAGAAATATATAGGTAACTTATATTATTGAAGAAGGTGTTTATTATTGATATAGCACATTTATTCATTTTCAACATTGACCAGAATGGGTTTGTTGGATGAATCTAGTTAGCTTTGTATTTTTTGTTTCAAGTGATCATCTCATTGAATTGTAAAAAAATTTTTGATTTATATATTTTTGATAAAGTTGTTTTTCTTTTAATTGTCTGTCTCTATACGAGTTTGAGCCTGTGTCTTGAACATATTTTACAATTTCCATTCCTCATTAAAATAATCCAATAACAAATAATCATAGGTGAAAGATAACTGCCACAATATTTATATATTCGTTTTTTTATTACAACAGCTAACAAACTGGAATAATCCATTATTTTTTATTCAAAAATCAGATGAAATTTTTGTTAATTCTATTCATAAGAAATTAGAGACAGTTTATTGTACCTCAGCCTGGTGTCCTCTTCTGATGAGTAAACAAAAATTGAATATATGAATATGACAATAAACAGAAAATAAAAACTCTTTTGCATTATGGAATGAATTTATTTATTGTATTTTACTGACTTGTTGACCAAACAATTAGATGCAGATAATCTTTGTTAGCTGAAATTCCACTAAAAAAATCTCTATTCAGATATTATTTTAGTGCATTCTCTTTCACAAGTGATTCACTCTAAGTATTTACTTTTCTGAGCTCTTAAAATATATTTTCCCCGTATAATATATTCCTCCTACATTCCATAATACAAATTATTATCAATGACAAAGACTCACTCTAAATTCACAAAAACATTTATCTTATACTGATCTTTACTGAATTTCAATATCTTGTTAATTATTCAATGGCTGAATACAATGTTGAAGTATTATTACTATGATGAAGTATTATTAAAGTAAACTATACTAGAGAATCAAGAGTTTTTACAGGCAAAAACAACTGCAATTTACCTCTGTTATGATTCTATACCAAGCTGGAGTATCATAATCTTCTGGAGTCAGAATATTCATCAAAGAGTTCAGAGAAATTGCATAGAGCACCATCAAAAATACATTGTAAAATCCATCCTAGAAATTGATAATAATCAAACACTTTCATTTTTCCACAGTTATTATGAGACCTTACTTCTTTTTCCAAACACTTATTTGAAAATTCATTCATAGTGAGTTACCTTTCGATAGTAAAAAGAGTAGCCTAACAATAAAATATAAGCAATTCAATGCAGAAACTTCTAGATCTGACATTATACAATTGGCAATAAAATTGAATCTAACAAGTAGTGATATAAAGACCCACAGTTTTTGATTATGTAATTTTTGGATGACTCATTTATGATAAAATAATGTTATTTGTTTTGAGCAAATGCTCATACAACTCATATTGAGTTTGAATTCAATCAACATTTTTCTTCACATATCCCTATTATAAGAGTACGAGTATTCAAATACAATTTGAAAATATTTAATAACATGTTACTATATGAGAATATTATATTCAACAATAATAACAGCTTCCCCCAACAATAACAGTGATCATAACAGTTCCTAGTAATTGATCTATACATTTTATGTGAAAAATTACTGATTGGGTACGGTACCGTACTCAAAAATATCATATTCAACAAGCATAACAGAAACAGTAATTTCAACAGCTATTTTACAATTTGATCTACCTAATATACATTTTTATATATATAATAATATGCTAGATAAGTTCGTGTCTATGCCAAGTGAGAAGATTTCAATTTAACAATCATTACCTTTAACATTTCAGAGTTAACTTCAACGTCTGAAAGTGAACAGTGAACATGAAATAATTTTCTAATTACCACCGATGATAATAATCTGCACTACCTACTTAACAAATTACATAATATTTGTATATCCTATTATATGAAGCGAGCAATCTCTGTATATATATGGTTATGTGGTTATCTGGATATCTGGTTATGTGGTTATATGGTTATATGGGTACGGTATATATATTTATGTTCAACGGATCTCGAAAACGGTTCTAACGATTTTCACGAAATTTGGAACAAAGTAGGTTTATGATATGAAGATTCGATTGCACTAGGTCTTAACCCTTGGATAACTTGCTGAAGGACATTACAAGGATAAATACGTCCTTGGTAAAACAGCTGGAAATTTCGTCTTCTGTAGATAGGTACCGTACGGTAATGGAAGAGAGTGAACGAGTGCATGTGTGAGGGATCATCCTGCTGATCTCACGATCGTTACCTTCTTCTCGAGAAGAAAAATTCAGCAAGAGAAACTTATTTTCGTTTATTTCTCTTTTTTAAAAAAAAACATGTTCACTTCAGAAATTTCAAAATAGTAACTAGATGCTGTTAGTGATACTTATTATATTAAAAAATATTGTAGAAAACATAGTATATCATTCTAAATCGAATCCATAGTAGTCTATATCTATTTGTAATTGATGATGATGTGTTTTTGTTTTTTGAAGTGTGAATAAATTGTTATTTTGATGAGTGATAGGTCTTAACCTAGATTTTGATTTGGACTGTAGTATATATAAACTTGAAAAGGGACAGTTTTGGGCATAAGACTGTTGTGCCTCCTCATATAACTGTAAAAATAATTGTACGACTGAGAAAATGAATAAATAAATATAAAATATAAATTCAATTTTTCATTACAAATTTTCTATGCATTTACACTCCAGAGCAAAGCTCGGTCCCCCGATATTCACAATAATATTATTCAAGAAGTGTTCATCACATTAATATACCTTGGCTACAGAGTTGGTGAAAATTATGGAAACAGCTTTTAATACCTACTGTATTCCTCCTACAAAGATTAATTTGACATAAGGTAGGTATCGTGTATCTTTAGAAATCCTATTTGAATGAAGAAAGCGACTTTTCTGTCGTCTCAAAATTTTTGAAGGCCATCTTTAATCTGTATTGAATCCAACTTTATTTTTTTTAAATTGAAAGGTGATCATTGACCGAACGTAGTGAGGTCTTTGTTTCAACTAGATTTGCTTTTGTTTGTCTGTATGTAACGCGATTACGGCCAAACGCGTTGATAGAATTCGATGAGATTTGGCAGGAATATTCCTTTTTCAACTGCGCGGCGATGTATACACAAGGTTTTTTGAAATTTTGCATTTTTAGGATAATATGAAAAGAAAAGGAATTCCTCCATACTCTGATATCACTATATATCATCTACTTTGAAGATAGGATCAATCAGACTATAGAATTATTCATAATCAATCAGCTGACAAGTGGATTATTCATTGCATGCATTACACAGATGTCTGGCCGTGACTATAAGGTACCGGTAGGGTTTCAATATTTTTATGATGCGTGCCCATCAGTATCAATATTTATTCTCACATTTGGAAAACAAGTTTAATAGGTGATTAAAATAACAAATGATTAAATGAACTAAATAATTCTGAAAGAAATTATAATATTCTTGATTGAAAAAAACAATTTTCAATACGGTAGTTGAGAACTATTTTCATCAGATGATAAGATTATCACGGAACTGGATAAATTATCATATGGGTTAAAAATTCAAACGTAAACTGAGTTTATTATAACAGCATATTAAGTGATTTTTTGATCTTGGAGAGAACAAATAACAGTTTTTAAGAGTAAATTATGATTCAACTAGAACAGGTGACATCAGATAATTATTGTGGATGAGAAAACTGCGAGGTCTACTGTTCCCAGAACTACTAGTATGATACATGATTTCGATACAGAATTTCAAGAGAAAATGAATGGCAAAGACCGTACATCAATATCTCAGACCATTTTAAGGGTACCGTAATCACATTATTATTTAAAGATACTAATAAAAACATGCACAATTGAAAAATTAAGAAGTATAAATTAAAAATCTGGAAGACCAAACGTTTCTGTTCAAAGAATTAAATTTATAAGTAAATGCTACTAGTGTTTACTAACACTTTAAAACCTCGCGCAGAAATAAACCGCAGCTTCCTCTTATACTGTCCATCACAGTAAATCCTGTCTGTATGTCGTGTCGGCGAGATATCGGTGTGAAAACGGCTAATGACTGTTGGGGTTGGTGTATCAAAAAAGCTAACATCAAAAGCTAATCTCCTTCAAGACATGCTGGCAACAGGACAGCCCAAGTTCGAAGCAGAGAAAGTTCGAGAGATTGCACGCAATCGCAATAGTTCATTTATTTATTTATTTATTCACAATGGGGACAACGGGTTTCCCCAAATATGTCTCCTTAACAATAACAATTGTACAGATACAAATGAAAAACGAAAATAATGATACAAATAATACGAACTTATGCAATAATAAATAATACAAACAACAAAAATACCACCTAATTCAAAAATGAAAAATACAATAAAGATTTCAAATATTTATGAAAAAAGTAAAAATAAAAAAAATTGAGAATTCAAAATTTCAAAACTTATAGAAATTAAAGATTATAATAACAAATAATAAACAAAAATTTTATCAATAGAATAAATAACATCTATAACTGAACGGCGTCTCAAACCATATTATGCACATCCACACTGATACACCAACTATCAATTTATTTGATCAGAACATGCTTACACAAAGATTTAATTATCATACAATGCTTTCCGGAATTTAGCGCGAGAAAGCCAGAAGATATCTAGGAGCCCAGACAAGCTGTTATATTAAGTTCTTTGCATCCTATTTAATAGTGCATAAAAATTGCATTCAATGAGGCATGCAATTTATAGTCTACACAGTTGCTGTTTTTTTACCTAGTTACATTGAGATAATTATAGAATTGCATGCGTCATGGCATGCGATTTATAATTCACTCGACAGCTGATTTATGATGAATAATTCTATAGTCTGATTTTTACGGTAATATTGGCGTATGAAGGAGGCTCGTTTTTCCTTTTATATTATCCTTGAAATGCAAAATTTCCAAAAACCTTGTATATATACCTCGACGCGCAATTTAAAAAGGAGCATTCCTGTCAAATTTCATGAGAATCTATTACCGCGTTTCGCCGTAAATGCGCAACATATAAACATAATAAACAATTGAGCATTAAAACATTAAGAGAAATGCCAAACCGTCGACTTGAATCTTAGACCTCACTTCGCTCGGTCAACAATTATTTATTTGAATCTTTGTGAATAACATCAAAACGTTATTATGAGATAATGATGTACGGTTTTCGCCATTCATTTTCTCTTAAAATTCTGTATCGAAATCATGTTTCATAATTATGACCACCTTTCCGTTCAAAATAATACATTTATATTTATTAGAGCGGATCTAAGATTGCGGGCAAAAAATTGAGACGACATAAGAGCCGTTTTCTTATTTGAATAGGATTACTAACGAAGCTACTGTCAAATCATCCTTGTGAAAGAAATATTAAGCTGTTTTCATAATTTCCACCAACTCTGTACCTTGCAATGATTTATTGTCATAAGATATAGGCCTACATACGAGCAGTTGATTTTCTGCTCCCTCATTAATACCATGAGTAATTTCAGATCATACTATAGGCTATATTTGTTCATTTGCTACTAAATATTGAAAACTGAATAGAATGTGTCACAATACTAAAATAACAGCTAAACACAAATTCACAATAATAAGACTTCATATTTCGAACATGAGAAAATGTTCAAATGTTTTATTCCTGTTTGATTATTTTACAGGAGAATTTAACTGAGATATAGGCCTATGACATTGAATCCATCTATCATAACAGGCAATCCATCAGGATTTCTATTGTACGGTACCTAAATCTATTTTTCATGAATTACTGACGATATTGTTGGATAATATCAAGTTTAAAATTGGATTGATTTGTAGGACTGTCTGTAAGGAATGAATTTTTCCTATCATAAACATGAAATCCCTTCGATGTTTGTTTTATGAGATAATTGTATTCACCTCATCAAATCTCAAAACATGAATTCTCAAAGTCTAATATCTCACCATTCTGTCTTTTTGCTCGCCAAAAGCAATAGATATGACCTGTACAAGCGAAATTATCATATCAGATATGAAACAACCAGGAGTGATTGTAAAGTCAATAAATGTTCTGCCAGTACCATTCTCAAGAAGTGAATGATAGAAAATTCCAATCCCCGCATTTATCTGCAAAGAATCAATAAGGTTACAGCTGGATAGTCTAAAATGAGTTTATCAAAAATGACATTTTATCACATCTTAGTTATATAACAATACCGTACATTTTTTAGCAATAATTCAAGCTTTGAATTCGAAACACAAAAAATGGATTCCCAACACAGTAATTTCAATTTACCGTATCAAACTCTTGGATAATAATACAAATTGAATCTCCAAATATAAATACTATTTCAATTTATATGTGCATAGTTCATAATTTCTTGTTTTCAAAATATTTTCTGTTCAGTGATTTTACTTAAAACAGAAACAAATTCTTTGTTTTGTACTCAACTAGCAGCTAATAATAGTGAATGTTAATTTTTGCTTTATATGTACCTGCGAATTATTGATGTATGTAATGTATATGAAAAAAATTATCTCCAGAACTTAAAAGGTAGACTGAGTGAAAAAGGTCGCAAAAATCAGTTTTTTTCTATTCCACCATGTCAACAAGGACATCCCAATTCTTTTGCACTTGAATTTATTCGAAAAGTATTTAACTTGAGACATGCCAAATGGGATTTCTCATGAGACTATTTGAAGTATAATTATAAATCAAACGCTTCTGTGATAGAGACCTACCGTAGCCTCTCTGACTCTTGGTTGAGTCGAATCAAATAAAACGATTTTTCTAAAAAAAATATTTATTTTATTCAAAATAAACTCACAATATACAGCACTTTGAAAAATGTTCTTGTGCACAACAGATTTCTTAAATTCACAGAATTTCTTTTCTTGTTTAATCTCCATTTCTCAAAATCTGCACTTGGATTGTGATTGATCATAATATTTAAAAGTATCGATTTTGTAAATTTTCAGAAACATTATTCAAATGCATAACCTTATTAAACCTAATAATTTAACCAAGCTAAATAGTTCTATAAACATCTGGAGAGAACATCAGTGATTGAGGAAACAGTTTGGCTTGATTGAATTGAAAAAACTCAGTGTAAAAATGTCAACCTATTTACAAGGCTTCAATAAAATTTTCTCCTTTTGCTGCTCCAAATCAAATTAATCTGCTAAAAACTAAATAAAAATATCATCTAGTAGAGTAGGTACGGTACCCTCTTATATGTTATTAGTGTGCATAACATATAAGAGTTATTTTTAAATGCCATGGCTCTTATGATTCTCACGAGTTGAACATTTTATATTGCTCTTTCATATTTCATGAAACAATATTAGATTGTTTAAAGCATAAGTGGAACAAATTATATACCAATTGTAACAAGGAAACAATCAGATCAGGCTCAAGGCAGGTAAAATGCATACCTCTACAAATTTAGAAACCTCAGTCTGTACATGGTGGATCGATTATGAGAGATGACCAATACAAATATCTTGGGGTATTTTTTGACCATCACTTCAGTTGGGTTTCCATTATGCAATGTGTCAAGCAGAGGCTTAGAAGGATGTTGTATGGACCCTCTCAGCTCAGCCAGTTACTAGACATTAGATTGTGTAGGAGGATCTACCATAGGCTATAGCATAATAGTTTGGGGAGGTGTTTCATCCGCTGCTTGCCTGGAGACACTAGCTGTTATACTCAACGCACAATAATAAAAGCTAACCTGAAAAAATAATCCATGTACCCCAGGTAGCGTTGCTGCTATTCTCGGACTCGTCCTGCTCGTGTATTTCTGTACTCATTCAAGACAATTCTCACATATATAAAGGAAACACAAAATAAACAGTATTTTCTAATACACAAAACAATTACCAAACAAGACTCAGCAACAACCAAAGACCTTAAAGATTCATCAAATATCTCTCCAAGGTCTTTGGGAACAACCATGGATATTCAACACCAAGATCAATGCATGGAATAGAACTAAAATCACCATACTTACTGTTTCAAACTATTTATAGGAATTTGCCGAATGACATCAGGGAGGCTGAGTGTTGCAGCAATGTGGTGTATGAAAGTAGGTTGGTCGAGTGGCTCTTTCGCATGGGCTGGATTGGAACTGAGGAACTGCGACATTCACCTTACATTTAACATATCAACTTAGTTCAATCAAAATAAAACTTATTTGATGGAATTAGGTTCCCTTGCTCTCCACTACCTAATGATAATCATTAAACAGAGTGTGGGTGAAAAGTCCGAGAACGGCTTAATATCTCATACACAAAGGTAATTTCATGGTGGGTGTGATTGGGGATCCTACTAAACTGGAAATACTACTTTACTATGACTTCAAAAATTTGGTCCGCCATCTCGGATCCGACATATTGAATGCAACTTTGTTTTGTTAAATAGAAAGGTGGTCTTGTGATACATGATTTCAATACGGAATTTCAAGAAAAAATGAATGGCGAAACCGCCTATCGATATCTTAAACCTGTATCATGTATCGCAAGACCACCTTCCTATTTAAAAAAATAAAGTTGCATTCAAAATGGCGGATCCAATATGGCGAACCAGATTGTTGAAATTGGATTGAATTGATTCGCTGCCTTTATTAAAAACCTAGGAGGGCGAAGTTAGGGCGCAGCCGGCCCTCTCTTACACTTAACCCTTGAAATCATAGCAAAAGTAGTATTTTCAATATGAGTAGGATCCCCAATCACACCGACCTTCAAATCACATTTTTCTATGAGATACTTTGAATTGTATTGATTAATAAGTTGAACATCTTCGAAACGGTTTAAGAATTTGATATGCGGTTTTTGCCATTCATTTTTTCTTGAAATTCCGTATCGAAATCATGTATCGCATGATCACCTTCCCATTTAAAAAAACAAAGTTGCATTCAATATGGCTGATCCAAGATGGCGGACCAGATTTTTGAAGTCATAGTGAAGTAGTATTTTCAATTTGAGTTGGATCCCCAATATCACCCACCATGAAATTACCTTTGTGTATGAGATATAAAGCCATTCTCAGACTTATCACCCACTCTGTATGATGAATATCATTTTCTATTTATATTTATGTGTTGTATTAAGGATTTAATTAATGTAATTTTACATATCTTTGTGATGCAATGTGGAAAAATAAATCGATTTGATTTGAACTGTGTAGGTACTGTACCAGTGGCGGCTCCAGGAGGCCATGGGGTGAGGGGAACCCCCTCCTCCCTATTGAGATCACAGAAAATTTCAAACTCAACTTCACCAAAATGAATTCATGCTCTTAAAACACTATTCATTATTAAATATCAGAAAATCAATTTTATAAAATATCCTCTGTAAAACCAGAACTCATAATTAATTAATTTAATTGATTAATCATTGATTAATTGATGTGTGATATGAATATAAATCCTATATATTAATTAATTAATCATTAATTAATGTATTAATTATTTGATGTCATTAATTAATTGAATAATTTATGTGTGATATGAATATAAATTCAATGTATTAATTAATTAATTATTTGATGTCATTAATTGATTGATCATTGATTAATGTATTAGTTATTTGATATCATTAATTAATTGATTAATTGATGTGTGATGCAAATTCAATGAGTCAATATACAAATAAAATAAATGTGAATATTAATGGAATTTACTGAGAACAGTATGAATAGTGTATACAATAATATAAATTCAATGTATTAATTAATTAATGTATTAATAATTGCCGTGCTACCAATTTCTCCTGAATAGGTTTGGATAGCATTTCACACCTATTAACCTACAGGAAGTTATCGGCTCCAAAGTGGTAGATTCTTGATAAACTATGAATGGATCTATCGCCTATGAATGAGAAATCCAGTTTTCAGAGCAAACCAACTTATAATCTTCAGAAGAATTTTGGCAATATACAACATAAATCCACAATACAATACCTTACACACTTAAACATCCTAGCATCATTACAAGCTAAAATACTTATCCAGTTTATATAGTTGAAAACAATGGCTATAGGCTTGTAGACACACAAAACAATTTTATACAAAATTAGAACACTATAAAACTGTTCAAAACTCAATTTAAAACATTATAAATTTCAATTAAACAGAAAAATATTCAGAGAGCACAAAACATTTTCCATAGCCAGCCACCATTTTTAAAGAAGAAAAAACAAGTCAGAGCAAAAACCACACCTCAAAATCAATGTCAACGTTATGGACACGTCATTGATATTAAATTCCAAAAAATTATAAATTACAAGTTTAGAATTTACATTTTACATTTGTTCTCAATAAAACTTTATTTCGAAACTGTTATTTTAAATTTATATATCATCTATATTTAAATAATCTATTAATTCTGTTTCTCTGTTTCGGTGATACCATGGAATGCAACACAATTATTTACGATAAATTCTCAGTTAAAAAGTTGTCCGCATATTGATTACTCTGATATTTACTATCAAGTTTTATAGATCACGAATTGAAGATTCGATTTTAATTGAGAAAAAATGTAATATTACAAATACCCCCCTCTTGACATAAAAAATTTTACTGTTTGAGAATTTAAAGAAAAAAAATTACATTGAAACAAATGGAAATTATTGAAATTAAATTTGAGAACAGTAACAATTTTTTCTATAAAAACATTACATGTCAACTATAATTGAAAATTATTATGAAAATTCATCAATAGCATTTGTTATACGTTTCCGAACAATATTTCAAAGTATAGAATATCAAAATTACTTTTGATTCAGCTTCATAATTTAAGGAAAATATCTCAACGGAAAGTTTAATATATATATAAAAAATAGTTTTTGAAATTGCACATAAATTTAATAGATAGAAAAATTCAATTTTTTATTGCATAAAAAAAAATTTAGTATGTTGAATAAAAAAAATTTTTTTTTTAATGAATTGATGAATTGTTACATTTAATTTTCACATAAAATTTCAATAAATCAATAAAATGTTCATTTCTTTCACTATTGATGCTGTTGATTTTATTGATGCAAATTTTGGAAAACAGTCCGTTAAGGCACTCAGTATGAATTTCAGTTAAGTGTGACTCCAGTGTGATGACATCAGTGTTGGGCTGATCCGAATACTCGTAGTGTTGGGCTGATACTTGTAGCCGACTGATGCATACCAAACTCGATACAGGTGACATCTCAGTTAGCATTGCCTCATGCTTGTGGTAGACGGCTGCATACCAAACTCGATACAGGTGACATCTCAGTTAGCATTGCCTCATGTTTGTAGTAGACGGCTGCATACCAAACTTGATACAGAGTCACATAAATTTTGTATCATATAATTTATACAATGTACATTTCAGGCTTGAAATGGCAATGTAATTCATTTTTTTTTTGGAAAAGAGATAGATGCTGCATACAGGATTAACTTAGGTGAGGATTAATTAAGGTAAGGTTTGGTTTTTTTTTATCTTTTCAGCTTTCAAGGTTTAGAGTTCTGCATACAGGAATAATTTAGGAGAGGATTTTTTTAAATCAATTTCTTTCATGATACTGTGACTGTTATTCTGAATTCAAAGTTGTGAACGTGAACATGGATGGCAATTACCTCCAGGTAATGTGGTAGTGTTGAAGTTTGAGTTAGGTACATGGTCAGCAATAGGCGTTGGCATTGTCATTAGCATATGCATTGGTGTCGGCATTGGCATTGGCATTGTCATCAACATTGGCATCAACATTGGCGTAGGCATTGGCATCAGCGCAGGCATCGGCGTAGACATCAATGTAGATATTGGCATTGGCATCGGCACAGGCATCGGCATAGACATCAACGTAGATATTGGTGTTGATATTGGCATACCAAACGATATTGGCATCAGCGTAGATATCTGTGTAGTTATTGGTGTTGACATTGGCATCGACATTGGCGCAGGCATTGGCATAGACATCGGTGTAGATATCGGCGTAGTTGTTGGCGATGGCATTGGTGTAGGCATTGGCATCAACATTGGCGCAGGCATTGGCTTCGACATTGGCACAGACATTGGTGTAGACATCAGTGTAGATATTGGCATAGTTATTGGTGTAGATATTGACTTAGATATATGCGTTGGCATTGGCATTGACATTGGCGTAGACATCGGTGTAGTTATTGGCGTTGAAATTGGCATCGACATTGGCACAGGCATTGGCATAGATATTGGAGTAGTTATTGGTGTAGATATTGGGGCAGATATTGGCGTAGATATTGGCGTAGTTATTGGCGTAGTTATTGGTGTTGATAGTCAATTAATGAGTCACACTAGTTCGAAAATCACCCAAATGCTCTTAACACTCTTCATGGCGTTCACTTGTTGCTGATTTTGAGATTCACATGATAATTATTTTGATGTTAGTGTCCATACTGTACTTGTTATTTTAGAATGTTTATAAACTAAAAAGAAAATTTTGATTAGGCTACCAATACAATCTAATACACATGAAAATTATTTACAAGTATATAATCAATATAAAAATGAAATTTGTCAACATCTTATTATACAGTCAGCAATACATAAATTGTGAAATTTGGAGACATCAATTACAAAATTTTAATAAAAAAAAATAATTTAATTTCCATTTATTCACTGTTCAAATAACAAAATTTAATCCATTCTTCAAAATATAGAACATAAACAAATACATGTTACATAAATTTCATAACACCCTGTATCATTATCAAAATTGTAAAAAACATCAGATCATCACAACAAAAATAATTTCAATACATATTTCAATAATTTCAGACAATTGGTCTTCTATTCACAATCATTTCATAATACATTATATCTGCATTTCATTATCATTTAGTAGGCTATAACATTTCACATTTATGATTTATCATTCAGGGTTTCAAAATTATTTATGTAGACAAATTTATAAATTTTCATTTTGATTTTTGTTCAAATATTGTATAAAAAGCAAAATATTTAATATTATTAATCATCGTTTGTTGAATACTATAGTTTATTTCGACTTTTCAATGTTCTAAACACAAACTACATTTCATGACAAAACTTTACTATCAATCATTAAACAAGAAATCATTCAAAACATCAATAATATTTTGCTTCAAAAGGCAATCAATATTCATAAGTAATCATCTGCATCTATGGCAATCAACATTATTAATTATCATTTTGCATCTATGGCAATCAACATAAGTAATCAACACAAAAAATATTATCTCATTACTGCCTCTCTAAGTCATAACCTCTGTTATTCCTTCTTTAGGCAATAATGGGTTTCCATCTCAAAAAACAATCACATACCAGCAAAATTCTAATCAACAAACCCCACTAAAAATTCTACATACACTCCAGCATCCATTTCAAACGATAATCAATCATATCAAAATTTATAGAACAAACAGTTTTTAAAATTTAGAAAAAGACATCAATTACAAAAACTTTAGGGAAATTTTAACCTTTAACTCATTTCAATTAATAATATGACAAGACGTTTTTATTTAATGAAAACATTATTCAAGTTAACTTTCATTTATATTGAACATCTCATATATATGGCGACACAATTCATTAATACTTTCAAATTTTGAAGTTTTATTATTATAACAAAAGAATTTATACATAAGATTAAATTTCAGCATGTTCTAAATTGAACCATTTATTTTTTAAATAATTTCAGAATTTGAAGACTGTATAGTAAGAACAAACATTTCAAGATTACAATACAAAGACGATCAAGATGGATAATGGGTAAATAAGTTCCCTGAAAAATACAAATAAGAGAAAAAGAAAAATTGAGTAAATAAATTTCCCAAATAATACAAGGAAGAGAAAGATTAATTAGAGCCTATCCTACATGTCAGTTCTAAACTTTCATAAGGAAGTATATTTAATAAAAATATACTGAAAATGAGAAAATGGGGCATAATTTGCTCTGAAAAACCTAGTTACCTAATATAATACCTGATAAAAAATAGACATAATTAAAATATATGTAATATATGATGAAAAATATACCGCAAGCAAACAATTATTTACACTACATAGATAGATTTTAGAAAAGTTAAGTTTTATCAACAATTAAAGATTAGGAAAATAAGCTACTATTTTAACTTCCAAAATTATTTCAAAAAAAAATACAAATTTAAATGACTATGGACAAGATTGGTTAAGATATGCATCATAGAAGAATTTTACTGAACATTACACAAAGACAGGAAAGAATCGAAATTTGAAAAGATTAAGGGCCAAGAAAAATAGGCTACAGGAAAGAAAAAAGACACAATTATGGACTCTTACCATACACTGCTTAGCGATTATGCCATTCTGAATCCTGGCATAACACAGGATTCCTAATTATAACATAGTGCCAAGGAATACCCTTTCATCATGTGATTCACAGTCATCATCTTGTAAGTAAGCAACTTGAAACAACCTTTGAATACTAACACATCAATGGTGACTTTGTGCTTTGTTTTCTTCAAGAACATGATTTTATTCATGGGTTCATTTGTTTCAACAAAGCCATTTTGCTTAAAAAAGTCAGTCATGTTCACTAGATAATGCTTTGCATACACCTTTTCAATTTTCAGTTGAAAGTTGAATTCATCAACTTGATTCAAAGCAAGATTCATTTTGTTTACATTGTTCCTAACCTCTACAGAAACCTGTCTCATGTAAACATTCACTTTATTTACTGTTTTCCTAACTTTCAATTTGGCAATACTACTTTCTTTACTGTTGACTTTCAATAAAGACAACTCCCTACCTACTACATTACTCAATTCTACTATCTCACTAGGATTTACTTTTTCAATAACATTAACTAGCCCTACATTATCTGAAACTTGAAATAATTGATCTTGTATCTCAACACTTCTATCATCCTGCTTCAATTTGCCTTCATCTTCATGACTATCAATCAATGTCTCATGTGCATCTTTCAATAGAAGGTTTATACTAACCTGCTCTAGTCTTATGCTAGCAAATTCTTGCTTCATATCATCAAACCTAGCACTTTGATCTTGTTTCAAATTATCAATCTTAGCATTTTGCTTATCAAACAGTTGTGTTAAGGCAGCTATTAACTCATCATCATGTTTAATATTTTTCATATTGTATGCCATTTTGCTAGTCTGCACAGATAATATATTCATTAGGACTTGATCTCTCTTGAACCGATTTCCCACTCAGCAGCATCTCATTCATAACCTATCAAGAAATCAGCCTACACATAATTTCTATAACCAGGGATTTCATGGTGTACCATTTGGGACATATTTATTTTGTTATTTGGTCCCACCACAGGGGTAACATTTGCCGTGCTACCAATTTCTCCTAAATAGGTTGGTTATCGGCTCCAAAGTGGTAGATTCTTGATAAACTATGAATGGATCTATCGCCTATGAATGAGAAATCCAGTTTTCAGAGCAAACCAACTTATAATCTTCAGAAGAATTTTGGCAATATACAACATAAATCCACAATACAATACCTTACACACTTAAACATCCTAGCATCATTACAAGCTGAAATACTTATCCAGTTTATATAGTTGAAAACAATGGCTATAGGCTTGTAGACACACAAAACAATTTTATACAAAATTAGAACACTATAAAACTGTTCAAAACTCATTTAAAACATTATAAATTTCAATTAAACAGAAAATATCAGAGAGCACAAAACATTTTCCATAGCCAGCCACCATTTTTAAAGAAGAAAAAACAAGTCAGAGCAAAAACCACACCTCAAAATCAATGTCAACGTTATGGACACGTCATTGATATTAAATTCCAAAAAATTATAAATTACAAGTTTAGAATTTACATTTTACATTTGTTCTCAATAAAACTTTATTTCGAAACTGTTATTTTAAATTTATATATCATCTATATTTAAATAATCTATTAATTCTGTTTCTCTGTTTCGGAGATACCATGGAATGCAACACAATTATTTACGATAAATTCTCAGTTAAAAAGTTGTCCGCATATTGATTACTCTGATATTTACTATCAAGTTTTATAGATCTCGAATTGAAGATTCAATTTTAATCGAGAAAAAATGTAATATTACATAATTTGATGTCATTAATTAATAAATAGATTAATTGATGTGTGATATAAATTCAATGAGTCAATATACAAATATAATGAATGTGAATATTGATGGAATCAAATTTTGTGTTTATTGATCATGATGATAAATTATACGCACCAGTATATTGTCCAGCACATTGTAGACAACTGGGAACAGTATGAAGTGTATACAATGACACCTTGATGTCATTGATTAATTGATGTGTGATATAAATTCAGTGAGTCAATATAGAAATATAATGAATGTGAATTTTAATGGTGTTTATATTGCTCACCAAGCTGATTGATATAATGTTCATGCTGATAGACAACACACCAGTATTGTCCAGCACATTGTAGACAATGCACCAGTATTGTCCATCACATTGTAGACAACTGGGAACGGTATGAAGTGTATACAATGACACCTTAATGTCAATAATTAATTAATTGATTAATTGATGTGTGATATAAATTCAGTGAGTCAATATACAAATAAAATGAATGTGAATACTAATGGTTTTGATATTGCTCACCAAGCTTATTGATAATGATCATGCTGATAAACTACACACCAGTATTGTCCAGCACATTGTAGACAACTGGGAACGGTATGAAGTGTATACAATGACACGTTGTATTAGCAGGACTCCCGTGCTTTGCTATGGGAATTAAAAGATAAGATTATTTTTTTCAACATTTTAAATCTAAATTCTACCAAAATTGTAATAATCGTTTCTGAGATTAGGCCACATCTTGGCATGAAAATTATTGAGTCAAATCATTCGAATAATAATTAATAGCTGTGTTGGAACTGCTCTGTAGAATAGTAGTCTGCTGATTGCAGCGAATTTTGTAGAATATTGGGCGGGGCTTAAGAGTCAACCTCAACTTTATTCATTGGCATTTAATATTTCCCGTTGACAGTTATCAAATTAGCAGTGATCATGTTATTTTTGTTTTTGTTTGATGCAATTGAAGATTAAATTCCAAATTGAGTTGATTTGGAATTTAATGAATCTGGTATCCATGGATCTCTTATTGCTTATTCTGGAATTTTTGGCATAGCCTGTCACTTATTATACTTTTTGTTTCACTTATCCAAAAGTGTAAAAGCAGCCAATCCACTGATTCTTTCTTCCATGGAAGTCCATTCATAATAGTTAGTATAACATTTTTATTGTGGCTGAATGTCCTAAACTTTACTATCATGAATATTAAAGTGGTGTGATTTTAATGTGAATTTGCATAAATCTGAATAGAGTTTGTTCAATCAGTGATTATTGACTACCATTATATGATTTCTTTCTTTGAACAACAGAAGCTGAGGAAATTAGTTGCATTTCTATCACCTCACAATGAACATTACATTCAACTACCATATGTTTGGAGAGATCTATTTTAAATTTATTTTGCTATCATCTGGTCACTTTCTGAACCTATTCTTCCAGATGTTCCATGAATACTGCAATGTTTCAAATCAAGGTCATCAAATTTGTGAAATCAACTACAGCTATTATAATCATTTTCATTGGCTCACACTCTCTTTTGTTTTCAACAGACTATGGAGAACTTTTTTCTGATCAGCTGCTTCTTGAGGGACCAATAATCCTTTCTCTTGGTAGTTCAACGAATTTTCCTAGAGTTGAGACCTGTTCCAAAATAATGTTTTTTATCTCAAACCCACAATATTCCTGATTTATTTAAAATCGTTAGAGCCGTTTTCGAGAACTTTTTTTCCAAAAAAGTGGGAATGGGGATCTTCATTTGAGGTTTATTGTGAGATTAGGGGTATGGCTAGGTTAAGTTGGTTCAGATTACATTGGATTGGGCAAGGTTAGAACCAAGAATCAGATTTGGGGGCAGCTTTGAGCCAGCCTTGAGCCAACTTTGGGGCAGCTTTGAGGCAGCTTTGAGGCAGCAGAACCTCGATAAAGATCAGGGCTACGGCTATCATTGTTGAACATCGATTTCGGATAACAGAGATAGGAGATAAACTGATTTTAATATTTTCCGCAAGGTGGGACAGTCGACGGTACCGGTAATAAAAAAATATATAATTAAAAATTTTTCAAAAAAGAACGTTTCACTGACACCACAGAAGCCTAGTTGTATCTCAATTACCTATGATTATGGATCCAATAGGTACCTAAGAGTAGTTTAATATATATTATATATATATATATATATATATATATATATATATATATATATTATATATATATATATATATAAGCGAAATGGCACTCACTCACTGACTGACTGACTGACTCACTCACCACTCACTCACTCACTCGCAGAAATAAAAATCTACTGGACCAAAAACGTTCAAATTTGGTAGGTATGTTCAGTTAGCCCTTTAGGAGGTGCACTAAGAAATCTTTTGGCAATATTTTAACTCTAAGGGTGGTTTTTAAGGGTTTAAAGTTCGTCTTTTAGCATGTATATTCTTCTTATTCTCTTAATTATATAATTTAAAATTCTAATAAAAAATAATAAAAATTCTGATAAATTATATAATTATATCAGTCGTAATCAGACCTCCGTAGAGTGCAGATCGTAGCGAATAATTAGTGTAGAGTAGTATTAGTAGTGAAAGTGGAACAAGTGGTGTCAACACCAACAACCAGCAGTCTACTCAGCAGTTTTTCATAGTGAAAACTACTCAACGTTTTTTTCTGAGTTAAAAGTGCATCACCAAATTTTTCGTTTGAACGTTGCTCTCTTTAAAAATTAGGTTCTGTTTTCTTTAAAAAACAATTATCAAACTATCAATAAATTATGGTGTTTTGGATCTATCAGCCTTAAGATGATCCATTCGCCAATAAAACTACCACCATCCGCGCAGCTCGAATACGAGGAAGAGGAGGAAAAGGATGAAATGAATATGCCTCCCGAATTGCCACCGAAAAGTAAAAACGATAGCGGAATACGTTTCGAGGTACGTTCTCTTAAAATTATACAAGAGAAATTTCTAAAATGGGGGAGTGATATTATCGTGAAAAAAAAGTATCCAGAGAGGACTATGATTCGTTTTTAAATGTGTGCAATGAACTTAACATCAGTATCGAAAGAATAGACGTTAAGCAAAATATTCAAGAAAACAACGAGGAAATGTTTGGAAAAATTCACACTCTGGAGCAGAGTGTGAATAAACTAGCAAGTGAAGTTGCAAAAAGCCACAACAAGCCGATCTCATTTGCTGAGGCCGTGCAACTGCCAAAGAAGAGGACCACACCTTCTACATTATCGAGTGCCGCCTCCACTGCTGCAGCCAGGGAGTCTCCGCCCCGGACCAAGAAGCTGTCACCCAAGGAGAATGTGATCATCCTGAAGCCAGCAAAAATAAATGGAACGGAAAAAGAAAAAAGCGGAAAAATTCGAGAAACAATAAAAAAGAACATCACCCGTGAACAAAATTTGAACATTAAAAAAGCCGTTGATGTACGTGGTGGAGGTGTGCTGTTAGTGCTTCACCCAAGGGCCAATAAAGAAAATGTTTTGGGTGATAAGGTCCTGCAACATCCAAACATAAAGGTAAGCGAGCCACAATCCAAATTGCCAAGAATAATTCTGTATCACGTCGCTGCAGATATAACTGCTGCTGAATTGGCAAACGATGTGTTTGAGAGAAATCTCGAGTCATCGTCATTGAGTAGGGAAAATTTCTTGAAAAACTTCAGGCCGATTTTTAAAATAGGACCGAAAAACAAAAACACCGTGCACTGGGTAGTGGAGTGCACTGGTGAATTAAGAAAAGAATTTATTAACAAATCGCGGATTGGTATTGATTGGAGAGTGTGCCGAGTTGGAGACTATGTTGCCGTCTCTCGTTGCTTCAAGTGCCAAGAAATTGGACATATCAGTAAGCATTGCACAAAACACCTGTGCTCACTGTTCCACTACAGGACATGATAATAAAGAGTGCCCTAATAGAGACAAAAAGCCCTCATGTTTAAATTGCCGCAATGATAAAAAAGCTTTCGATCACAAAGTAGGTGACAGAGAGTGCCCTTCCTATCAAAAAGCGCTACAACAAATAATTGATAGAACTGATTATGGAATCTGAAAGAAAAATATTTAATAAACTGAGGATAAATAAAAATAATAGTGATAGTAAAATCAAGCAATCAACCCAACACAAAATGGTTACTTTAAATTCCATCCTTAACAAAATTGATAGTTTCTACGTGAGAACTAATACTGATAAAAGTAAGATAAGTCTAGTTTATAATTTTGGTGAGAGGGTTGATGTTATGATATCTTTTACAAAAATAGGGAATAATATTAAAACATCCAAAGGTCTCTCTCTGCTTAGAAATAAAAAATATTTCTCTCTTGAAGAATGGAACCACCTGAATGTGTTACTGGATTCAAATTGTATACGAGTTTTGTTTTCTGATAAGAACATTCCTATTTTCATATTAAATGATGGTGAAAATGGGATACTTATTGATCTTTTGAATAGAATAAATGATTGGAGTAAATTCAATTACCCTTTGATTGTAGGAATTGATTCTTTTAACATAATCTGGGTGAAACTTATTTTGATATTCCTGCCACTGAACTCTTAAGTACTGTCATAGGAGCTAGAGATTTGAAGTTTATTTTTTATTATCGAGGTTATTGTGAAATCAATTCTCTTAATATACCTAAGCTATCTGATAGTCCGGGAGTTGAGTACCCTGTGGGATTCTTCGAAGGTAATAATAAACGTGAAGCATTCATAAACTCTATGATTGAATTACGGACCCTACTTCAAAACACTGATAACGAAAATGCTAAAATATATAAAAATAAAACTTTCAGGTATTCAACAAGTCTGGTAGATGATGCTGTGGACAAACTAATTAAGAAACTCAAATTCATAGATAGTGAGGGGCTTGTTAAATGGAACAAGGAAAAGAGAAGTGGACCTGATGATACAAGTTATGAGTGACACTGAAGAAGTTCTTAATATTTTAGAAACAGAAGATGAAACAGATGTAATCGACGATTATTTGAACTATCACTTCACGAAGACAGAAATAAGGATGCTGAGTGTTTCAATATTATGTCTATGAATATACGTAGTTTGAATGCTAATTTCGATCAGTTTATTTGCTGCCTCAATGAATTGAAAACTGATATTCACATTATAATATTAACTGAGACCTGGTTGACTGCAGATATGCCGTTCATTTTCAACATTCCTGGATATACGGCAATAAATAAGTACACTAAACAGAATAAATGTGATGGATTATGCATGTACATAAAAGATTGCATAAGATTCAATGAAGTTTCACTCGATATTACTGATGCTAATGTAGTTAGTGCTGACTTAAGAAGAGGACCTGAATTATTGAAATATATTCAATAGTTTATTGTGAAGGTGATTTGGGTTTATAGATCACCAAGTAATCAAAATATTGATAATTTTCTTAATAGTCTGAGTAATGAAATCAGTAAAATTCCTAATGGAATAAATGTATGTGTGGCGGGAGACATGAATATAAATACACATTCAACTAGTGTTCCTGTTCAAGATTATCTGCATATTTTTAATAGTAATGGCTATAAGTCTTACATAACTGGTGATACCAGAGTAACAACCACAACAAATTCTTGCATTGACCACATTTTTTATAAAAATTCAGGCAATCATTCTATGTCCATTAAAGGAGCTATATTTAGGACAACCATAACTGACCACTACGCGGTTGTACTGAACTTGGTGAAGGTTCCTATCAATAAGGATAATAGAAACGTATTGATAAACACATTAACTAGAACCAACTATCATGCACTATTGGAACGCATAAGGAATGAGGATTGGGAAGAAATCTATACCGTGAATGGAAGCATGACACTATTATGGATAATTTGTCGATCGTTTGACCAGTCTCATCAATCAATGCAAGAAGGTAAAAGTGATACCTAACAGACTTCGTCCCCTGAAGGCCTGGATATCTGAAGGCATCATAAGATCAATAATCACGCGGGACAAAATGCATTCTAGACTCAGAAGAGATCCTAATAACAATATCTTGAAGAATGAATATAAGGCTTATCGTAATGGTTGAATAAGATCATAAATCATGCAAAGGAAGTCTACTATAAAGGGAAAATTGAAAATTGTAATAACAACAGCATGAAGTTGTGGAAGTGCATAAACGAAGTTATAGGTGAGGCCAGTATCAAGGAAAAGAGTACTGAACTTGATGCTCACTCCCTCAACAATTATTTCACAAATGTGGGTAAATTACAAGCTCAAACTATCAATATCCCTGATAATACTGGTGATCGATTTCCTGCAATACAGATCGATAACACGTTTTTTTATGAGACCAACTTGCCCAGTTGAAGTAGAGGCAACTATTAAAAATCTAAAGAAAAACTGCAGTCCTGGTATTGATGGTCTAGGTAATATTACGCTGAAGAAAATAGCCAATTTTATATCTCAACCTCTCGCTTTCATTTTTAATAGATGCTTTGAGGAGGGATATTTTCCCGAGCACCTCAAATCAGCCAAAATAAAACCTCTATTCAAACAAGGTGACCCGACTAATCCCTGTAATTTATAGACCGATTAGTCTTATCAGCAACCTTGCTAAAATAATGGAGAAACTAATAAAGTCAAGAGTTGTTTCTTTCTTGAATCTTAACAAAATAATCAACAAGAACCAATTCGGTTTCCAAAATGGTAAAAGTACATCTGACGCTCTGATAAAGTTCATCAATACTTTATCTGATAAAATAAACTCCAATAAGAAAACTATTGCGGTCTTCCTGGATATATGCAAAGCTTTTGATACAATACCTCATAATACTTTGTTCAATAAACTGGAGTCCTATGGTTTCAGAGGAGTCTCGCTTGAATTGTTCAAAAGCTATCTGAGTAATAGAACCCAGTCCCTAACCATAAATGATCAATCTAGTGTAACTAACTTAACTTCTTATGGTCTTCCTCAAGGTACTGTACTTTCTCCCATCCTTTTCATACTCTATGTAAATGACTTTTTAAATTAAGACTTCTAAACTCAATGTGATATCCTTTGCAGATGATACTGCAGCTATTTTTCACGGTAATTCATGGAACGAAGTTCATACCATAGCTGAAAATAATATGCTTTTAATTAAGAAGTGGTTAGATAAGAATACCTTAAGTTTAAATATTGAAAAAACTAATTACATAACTTTCTCTGCAAATAGAGTAGGACAGCCTAAGACTCCATTCTCAGTGCAATTTAAACTTGGGTAATTCTGATTGTCCCACCATTAAAAAAGTCAATAATACTAAGTATTTGGGAATTATAATTGATGGAAACCTTATAATGGGATGTTCATATTAAATACATATGTAGAAAAATTAGATATTTATCTTTTAAATTTTACCAAGTTAACAGATTTCTTAATAAGAACCACCTGAAAATGGTGTATCATGCTCTAGTCGAGTCAATTCTGCAGTATGGCATAGCTGTTTGGGGAGGCTGTTTCAACTGTCATATTGCTGAATTATTTGTAGCACAAAAACTGATAATTAAAACTATATTAAGCAAACCCAGGCTCTATCCAACGGATATGGTTTTTTTAACTTAACTTCTTATGGTCTTCCTCAAGGTACTGTACTTTCTCCCATCCTTTTCATACTCTATGTAAATGACTTTTTAAATTTAAGACTTCTAAACTCAATTGTGATATCCTTTGCAGATGACACTGCAGCTATTTTTCACGGTAATTCATGGAACGAAGTTCATACCATAGCTGAAAATGATATGCTTTTAATTAAGAAGTGGTTAAATAAGAATACCTTAAGTTTAAATATTGAAAAAACTAATTACATAACTTTCTCTGCAAATAGAGTAGGACAGCCTAAGACTCCATTCTCAGTGCAATTTAAACTTGGGTAATTCTGATTGTCCCACCATTAAAAAAGTCAATAATACTAAGTATTTGGGAATTATAATTGATGGAAACCTTATAAATGGGATGTTCATATTAAATACATATGTAGAAAAATTAGATATTTATCTTTTAAATTTTACCAAGTTAACAGATTTCTTAATAAGAACCACCTGAAAATGGTGTATCATGCTCTAGTCGAGTCAATTCTGCAGTATGGCATAGCTGTTTGGGGAGGCTGTTTCAACTGTCATATTGCTGAATTATTTGTAGCACAAAAACTGATAATTAAAACTATATTAAGCAAACCCAGGCTCTATCCAACGGATATGGTTTTTAGTGATTTTGAGGTCATGACTATACGTCAACTATACATAAAAACCGTAATTGAGTACTTAATAAAATATAGATCCGACTTTCCTCTCACAATAAACTCTACTCTTAATTATTATAATCTAAGGGCCACTGCTAACAAATATGTAACCTATAACACTAATATTGAATGTATAAGGAGGCAATTAATTTACATAGGTACTAAAATAATAAACCTCATTCCAAATCACTTTCTCATGGACAATAAGATCAGCGGAAAAATTAAACTGGATATAAAAAACTGGACATACAGTAATTTCTTCTTCCATTTAGATAATATATGACTCGAGATCCAGCATTCTGCTCCAGCATTGTTTTTTCATTAGTTTTTTCATTTTTCAGTGGACTCACTTACCTTTATTTTGAGTACCTATTCCTCTGTTTTCTTCCTTCCCCCATTTCTCCCTTCCTTTTTTTTCCTCATTACTTCTCTTCTCTTCTTTGCCTGCCTATTACATGGGAAACCATAGTTGGCTAGGTACCTTCCTCTCTTTGTTTCTCTTCTCCAACACACCCAAACACTAAGCCCATTGTTTTTTTATATTTGTAACATTTTATTGTGTTTTATTTGTTTCGTAAATCTTTGTAATTTTGTTTTGTCTTGTTTTGTGTGTTTTTAATAAATTGAAATTGAAATTGAAAATGAAAAAAGGCCATACCATTTAATATAGAACTATAATCTAGATAGAATACCTCTTCGAAACAGTTGTTAACTGGCAACTAAATTAATAATTTTGTCAGGTTGGCATTAAGTTGAGTTGACTTTGTTAGGTTGGCACCAAGTTGAAGATTTAAATGCATTTATCGCGGAAAAATTGATTGGGCACTGCTACTTCAATCCTGGGAATATTATATTACTAGACGTCAGGCTCGCTTCGCTCGCCATATCCGTTTAGCCAGACGTTTAGTCTGGACCCCCGACTGGATTGTTCTAACATATGATAAAAATGCTCAAATGAAAAATGCAGGCGAGCGAAGCGAGCCTGCTGATCTCATTCTTGGACGATCCAGTCGGGGATCCAGGGGGCGGGGCCCCCTGGCTAGACGGATATGGCGAGCGAAGCGAGCCTGACTGCTAGTATATATATATATATATATATATATTATATATATATATATATTATATTATATTATAATATTATATTATATATTAATATATATATATATATATATAATTATTAATATTATGCGAATATTAATGAATTCCAAAAGCGTTGATATAAACGTGTTGAATGGGGAGGGGTGGAGTGGGTTAACTAGGAATCCTTTTTTTTCATGTTAAAAACCTCCCCCCCTTTAGAAACACCGTCCTGGAGCCGCCCCCTGGTTAGACCATAGAGTACAGAAAATGGGATGTAACAAAATGTATTGAATGTTATATTATATACTTCTCTCTGGGTTAGGCTATTTGTTCTTGTTCATCAATAGAAGCACGGTTCAAAGCAATGAGAAGCAAGCAAGACAAATGACTTCTCCAAGATCGGATCCAAATTCGAGATTCGAGAATAGTAGATACAACAAAATTAATTTTATATGAGACGCGAGTTTAAAATAACGCGGCATTATCTCTGGAGGTAAAGGTCTTAAAACTATTTCAGCGTTTTTGGCAACACTGTACATTGTACTACATGCACCAACATTGTAGAGAGAAATGTCTGGTGTAGAAGAGATATATTTTGTTGACTACAAGTGTTATGGCAAGCCTGGTTCTCGTTGGCTTGTCGGCTGTGCTTCAATTTTGGATTCAGTTTTTTGCCGGCTTCAAACAGCCGCACAAGGTTGTTGGTTTTGAATTTGTGTACAAAACAGTACGTGGGATTGCCAATAATTATTAGGAAACACGTGCGTTTTGGTAAGTAAGGTTATCTGATTCTCGAATGGAATCCTTTTGGTGTAACTTATACTGTTCTAACTGTGAAGCAAAAGTTACAATAGATATTCTTGAACATTTATGTTTTTCAAGGGTCATGCTTCATACAAAAATTTAGAATCTATTTTTGATGAAAGGAAGTGAAAAGTCAACTATGAAGGGATGAGTACATTAGAACATGAGTGAATGTCCTATTTATAATTAGATAATTTTAATATAATAAATACCTTTCTGAAATAACCTTTCAATATTATTTATACCGATACCCAGTAACATACGGTATACCGGTAGACTAACTGAAGCATGCTTGTGAGGATGGACGAAGTCTAGGATGGTCAAAGCTATCATTTTTAAAATGTCATTTCAGGTATAATTTGTGTTTCTCATACGGTAATATCTAGAAATAATTATTACTCATTTATTCTATTTTGGTATGATCTAATAGTAGCATGTGAATATCTTTGAAACGTTTCAAGATATCGATGTGTGATTTTCGTCATTCATTTTCTCTTAAAATTCTGTACCGTATCAAAATCATGTAACATTCCCACCTTCGCACCTTCCAATGTAAAAAAATGGAGTTAGGTTCAATATGGCGGACCAAAATTTGGAAGCCACATTAAAAAAGTTTTTATATTCAAATCCCCTATCAAACCTATTTTCAAATTATCCTGGTAACAGTAACAATTATTATTAACCTGCTTCCATAATTTTCACCAACTCTGTAGATTCTAGAATATCATCCAAAACGGTGAATTAGGAAAGCATGTTTGTCGGCGCACCGCTAGAGATGTCTTGAAATATGAGATGTCATATGACATCTCAGTCATAGAAGTTGAGTCATAGATTTCTATGAATTGACTCAAGAATAAAAAAGCTAGGTTTGCGAGGCATTGACACTGAAGTTGAACAAGCTTCTCCTTCGTATTATGCATCTCTAATTGGAACGAAGTCAACACTATTGCTAATTCTGTTGAAACCTGGTTGGAATGTGGACATGCTGGTTCTGTTTTTGCCCTTTCTGATATTCTGCACAGTCTTTTTTTATTTAGTTTAAGAAGAGGAGAGCTTCGCTGATGCTCTGAAGTGTTTCCACTCCATTCTTATCACGCCTATGACAGTACACCTGCATGCCTATTCAAACCAAGTCCAGTTGCTTCTAATTCAACTTAGGCTACATCCACTTTATAGTCCAGTCAACGATAGGTTATAGAGTGAAGCTAGGAGGACAACTTTCGACCCCACTCTGTTTAGGGTAGTAAGGAGGTACCGGTAATCATATCAAAGTCCCCACCTCTACCCCATGTGCTAAGGTGGATGGGGGTGGGGGTGGTTCAAGGGTATCATTTTTTGTTTTCTCGCATAGGCTATATCACGAAAACTATGTGTCTCACGGACATTATTATCCTATATAAAATTAAAGCTCACTAAGTTACTACAACTTTTTCTATATCTTCTATAGTTTTCGAGATATCTGCTCTTGAATGTGTGACATTTTTGAAAAACTCTGCTTCCAATTTCTGCTATTTTTTTCTATCGATGGGAAAAGTTCTTACTGAATATAATCTTATAGACCATCAAATTCTCTTCAATTTCATGTATACGTAATTTGAAATTTCACGCATTTCCCTACGACTGTTACAGCAGCTTCAGTGTTGATTGTGAAATCTTCAGTTTCACAATAGACTATATTGACGAAGGAATTTGGAGGGAATGTATTGAACACAATTTTTAACTTTGCAGATTTAAGACCAGTTAGTAGGTAAACATATCAAAAGTCACCATCCCTAGGCCTACTCTTTATGCTAAATGGATGAGGGTGTTTTAAAAGTTGCATTTTTCATTTTTCTGATAGAACGGTTACATCTTGGGATCAATGCGCTGAACCGACATGACTAACCAACCAAAAGTAAGCTTGATAATTTTCTGCAATAATTCTTGTTTAGTGGACTTTTGTGATTCCAACAGCTCTCGAGATATTCGCTCTTGGAGTTGTGGGATGAGAGTTGTAGAATAATTATGTGAGCTTCAATTTTTCTAGGATAGTAATGTCCGTAAGACGCATAGTTTTCGAGATATATGCAAGAAAACGGAAAATGGTACCATCATTTCTCTTTGAACTTCCTTTTTACTTTTCAAACACAGGCGTCGCATGATATTTTATCACATTTTTTCTCTCTAAACGTGTGATGATTACTTCTTGTTACTAACTTCTCCCATTATTTTCTTCTTAATTATTTGCTTACTGCTTCCACAAAGTAAACAAGATTTGTGCTGCCTCTTACTAATTTTCAAACTCCTCTTCATATTTACTCAGCTACTTTGAATTATTCCACTGCTCCCCTCTTCAATTCTATTTTTCGAAAAACAATATGCAATTTGTTTTCTATTTATCGCAATATTCAATCAGACTGTTCCTAAAAAAAATCCACGTTCTAGACAATAGCTAATTGCTCTGGAAATTCACAAAACATTATTTATTTTTGTACATGAACTCTGGAGTTCTGCGTGAAATGATTTATCTCATCGTCTTCTGATTAACTGCTGCTGATAGAGCCGTGTTTGTCAATCGCAACATGCTTATGATCATTATCATCTACTTATATTACATAAGTAAACTCTGGGCATCATACAGAGAGAAATAAACTATAGAGAGCTCTATAGTGTTATTCACTTCGAACTGTCAGCATTGATTGGTTGGGTACATTTAATATATTTAAAAACTTTACCAATATTCCAAAAGAGAATCTCACTAGCTCTACTGTATCTTCAATTTGTTTCCAGTGGAATTTAGATCGGGAACACAGGATAATTTAGATTGACAGTTGAACAGTTTGGCTGCTGTGAGAATTTTCAGGAAGTTTTCGACAGAGAGGTCATCTATGGGTTTTTCTTGTAGTTGTGTCCTTCCTTCTGTTACGCTTTGGATTTACCCACAACATCTCTTTCGATGACCAATTATCAATCCATCCAGCACATTGAAGCGTGAATTTCGTTAATCGCCAGTTTCATCTTGACAATGCCTTGGCATGAATCAAATGAAAAGCGTGTTCAAACACCCGTTGAAGGTCGGGTCTGTTTTACTCTTGATGATCCTGAGTTTGAGTAGGTTTTGAAGATTTTGGAATATAGAATATTGAAAGGTTTTGAGTAGATAGCCTAAGAATTTGGAAAACAGATTTGTGGTTGTAGTTGTGATCCATATAATTCATTGGATGCTGAGAAAACCACAAACAAAATATTCAAAAAGCTGTAATGAGAAATAATAATTTATGCAGCTCTGGAAAGTGAAGAGTCAGATGGCAAAATGACAATCTAATAATAATAGTTTTATCCTACCACAAATATTGTGAATCTCAATACTTAATCTCTATCAATATTTGATTCCATATTGAGTATTGAAAAGTAGTGGAGTAGAGTGGTGTTTGTATTCCACTCACTCTTATTACTAAAGTGAAGTGTAATGATTATAAATATTTTATAACCATAGTAGTTACTAGTTTAGTGATAAGTTACTACAGTTTGGATCCACTCCAAACTGTCAGCATTGGTTGGATGGGAAGCATTGATGTTATCTATGAGGTATACTGACAATTTGCAGTGATTCTCAGTATAGTTGAGTTGAGAGAAAAAAGCGGGAACATTTTCAACAGAAGCGACGATCATCATAGCATTTATCTTTTTATCGCAACACTTCAAACTATAAGATTCGCCAATTTCAGTCACAAGTTTTTTCTCTCCTTATCATGCAATCCAATTGAATACAAGGATGCTGCATGCTAGCAATAATTTATTCAATTTATCTGTTTTGCAAGTTGCGGAAATCAGTTCATTCATGTTCAGAAAACAGAAAAAAAATAGCATGCTCCAATTATTAAACAATAATTTATCCAACGGCGTTTAATTAGTTGAACAATAGTATGACTGTTATTAGACGAATCTCACCCCATGTTCTGTGTCATTGATCTGCTTTCAAGGATAGATTTAATGCCTTGACATACTTAATTTGGCTCCAAAAGGCAGTTACCCATCATTCTTAACATACAGTAACCCATCTGCTTCGGAGGCTGGCAGATCTACAGTGTAAATCTCTTTGTATCGAATATCCCTATTTATAGAAGAGTGCATCTTTGAAGTTTTAGTAGTTTTATTTGAGATCTGTTGATCATATGAATTCATAATTTGTTAATCTCCATTCAATTAATCCACCATCTCACACACTTTTAGTTTTCTACTTTCCATTCCACTTCGTTGATTCTTTATGTTACATTAATCAAATTATTCCAGAGTGGATAAGTATTGTTCTTCACTATTTCGTGTTTCATTAGTTCTTCAGTGTTCACAAAGTCATGTTCTGCTAAAATTCATTTGACATTTTCGTCACTGGGTTCAAGATGACTCAAAAGAAGGTAACGAACTCTACAATAATTGATTTATTAACTTGAAAAAAAGTTTCAATAATTAGCTTAGATTATCAAGTAATAATTATTTCAGACTACAAATAGTTTTAAACTGCTGTGAAGAATAAATTTAGTTTGTAATAAGGCCTATTTTTCAAAATTCAATAGCTTTCCAATGTCGTGAAATTTAATCTGAAAAATGTGGTATTGTTTTCAATAAAAATTTATTAACACCATGCAAAATAAGTTCTGATTTATTGAAATTGTTAATCGTTGTCGCAGATTGTTAAAAACCCTTGATAAACCTTCCAAATTCCATCTTGAATGTCAAGTTGATTCAATTTGGATATGAATTCATGTCTCACAAAATCCAATGAGCATGTTTATGAGGAGTTTAACGCTCTAATCTGTTAAACTTCAAAGTTCAAATAATGCTAGAGTGATTAGAGCGCTAAATATTCGTATTCCAGAGAATTAATCCGTTTCAAGTACGATTTATCTATTGGGAAAGGTTTAAGTAGTTTAAATATCCACTCCAAAATCTCTGAATCTCAAAATCTATAAATCTCACTCTAAATCTTTACTCTTCACCCAGACCAATAGGGCCTATAACTCCCAATAAAATTGTAATGCTATATTTCAACTAATATGTCTGAGAATTTTTATATTTCGCAGTCTATCTCTTGTTCTCTTAGACTGTACAATACAAATAATAGTTTTCCACAGAGCGGGTTGAGCACATTAAGTTTGTTAACGTTGAGAGTTGCAAAAGATAGGAAGATGTTTTTCTTTGAAGGTCGTAAAGTGACGTTCACGGACAATAAACTTGTAACTTCAACAAGGTAGGCTAATGAATCACCGTCAACAAGATTTTCTACAAATGCACTAAGCGGCTTATTGTCAAATTTAAAATAGCCTTCACAATTGCTTTACAGTTATAGCCAAAATATATTAATGTAGAGTGCAATAATATATATTCCAAATATTGGTAGTGAAAAAATGTACCAGACAGTGGAAACTATCTTGTTATAACAAATCATTGGAAATTTCTTTCTCAAAAATGAATCATGGTTTAGGTAGTAGAAATTCAAAAAATATATAGCTAAAGAATATCAGTTATGGAAGCTTCCTATAGAATTGTTATGAAGAGTATAGAATTGATTGAATTTTGAATGAGCCGTAACTTTCATCAACTTTTCAGACAATTATTATCTTGTTCAGACGAATTTTGTCTAGAGAGTATTTCCATAGTTTGTAACTCGCGGACCACTGTAGGCCTACTACGGATTTACTAGAGAGAATAACTTATACAAAATATTAAAGATTCATTTATATGGATTGCTTTCTGAGTTTTTACTCTCAGAACTCTCAAAATGTTACTATTATACAACCATAAATTAAATAAGAAAAAGTCACGTTAACACGAATATAGAACATCCATTTAATCTCTACGCACTGCCAATTTATGTGAATCTCATTCCACATCTACAATTAAATAGTGAGATTCACTTCAAACTGTCAGAATTGGTTGAATGGAGAGCGTTGGCGCTATTTGTAAAAAATACTGAGAGTTCAAAGTGAGTCCCGTATAGCATCTCGGTAACTAAACTTGTATGTCATTCAGTCAATCCGAACTTCGCAGTTTGTGAATGGATCAAGGAACTCAGAACTAGGATACAGTGATAGATTGATATCGTGCATATGCTGGGTAATAAATTTCAATTGACTTCTGTCAAAGAAGCTATTATGTGAACAAAGACTATTAATCAGACTATTTGTAATAAATCAAATGAAATGATTAATCGCCAATTGTACTGATACTTTTGAACCATCAAAACAATGCCATAATTTATTTGTCGATTTCTGAGACATGTGAAATTGCACGATACCAAACATTTTATACCGAGATAGTTCTTGGAATCTGGGGAAATGAGAATGAAATGAAAGTTTCTGGCGCTATGTAATAAATAATAATTATTATGGCGGCTCTTATTTTCCTCGATAATATAGTCATTAGAGATTAGAGTCTTCAGCGAATAGATCTATGTCAAGTCTCTAGGTACTTATTTATGGTCCCGGGCTCATAACTTTATCACTGGACCGATTTACCCCTTCCACAGCATCAAGACGCTAATATGCATAGTAATAACATTTGATCATCCAGCTGAGTTGAGTTGTATCCAAGCATTTGAGTTAACTAGTCAGCAAGCCGTAATTTTATTATATGCATGCGTGCATAATCAGGTAGGCTATGCGTATTTTGGCTTCCTTCTACCTCCGCCCACCCGCACTCCTAACAACTAGGGATCTTCTCATTAGTCCAATACTGTACTGTTTCTGACGATTCGTCATATTTTTCATTTAAATTATAAATGTCTCAAATCGAACATAAAATATCCTCGGATAAGCTTTTTGATCCTACCTTGAAATTAATTTATCGACCATCATTTCTTGTAAAATTAAAATTCGGTTAAGGGCTACGACAATAGTACTTTCCAATTCTTTTTACCATGTTTATTATAGTCTAATGATTTTTTGTTCAAAACTTGTACGAGTAAGAGAGCTTGTCATAAGCAATCCATACTTTATATCGATACATTAGAATTCTCATAACTAGGTAATTTTTCAGTGTAGCTTTGCAAGTCTTGTTCTTCTACTCACTCGCATCGCCGAATTCTGACTCATGGTCTGTGAAATTTCCTCTCAAATATCAAGTTTTTTCTTCTTTTATTCAAAATATTCTCTTACTTCCTTCCACACTGATGATTTATCCTGTCAAGTAGAAAAGCGCATTAATTGGAATCAAAGTTTTTCTTATCCAGTTCATTCTAGTAAATACAACACGCCCCCTCCTTAAATCCGTCTGCTTATAAATATTCAACAGTAGACCTTTTGGTTAGAGGAATTGGGCCAATTCCAGCATAACTTTCTTTGCTAGGCCTAGTAGATGTTTACCTTGGTAGGAAGCCACCACACCAAAAAGGATCAGTGATCATTTGACAAGACAACAATCACCTTTTGGGCGGAGGGACATTGAATAAATAGTACACAATACAACATGATAGATTATAATATGCCTTATAGATGTTTTTGCTAGGTCTAGTAGATGTTTAGAATAAAGAATGCAATATGTGATGTTTCTATGACGAAAATAAATCTATCATGTCCAGTCAAAATGTGAGGGTGAATAATAGGGACATTAATCACATATATAAGAATTCATAGTTAGTCTTATATAAGAATTAATAGTTAGTCTATGATAGGTACGTATTGATTGTGATTGTATTATTGAATTGATATTCTTAGTTGTTGTACAGTATATAGGCTATACTGACATAGAGAATTAGAGGCCTTGACCCACGCTTATGCATACCATACCCACGTGAAATTGCCCGTTCTATCTAGAACAATTTCTAGTCAAGTGTTTGTGTGTTTGATTTGTTGAACAGTAGCCCATTCATAACTAGATACAGTAAAATGGAAAGAGTGCAAGTTTCCCTTTGGTTGAAAAAAGCAAGAATTACATTTTAAATGAACATGTATGCAATATTCACAATGAGTCTGATATATGAGATTGATTGGCCTATCTATCCTGTGAAAGGAACAACTTGGGGCGCAGCGTGCTCTTCCTCTCACATTTCATAATTATTTATTTCGCTTCATTATCGTCTACCGGTACTGTTGAAAATGTTACTGGTTTGGTAGCCACAAATAAACTTCAGTACGGTACTCGGAGTTTATAGTGGAGTTTTAGTATTAATAGTGGAGTTTACAATATTCAACTTTGAGCTGGTTTGCTAGAAGAACAGAAGAGGGAAAATTATTTACTTAGTACTTGAAGCTCGCTAGTTGTTTAAGCTGCGGTAGTATAGCTACTTTGCTACGACCGAGATTCCACGCCGCGCGTAAGTGAGTAGAGAGCTAGATTTAGAATTTTCGCCCATAGAAGTCTAAAACACTAGATCATCCAGCCCCAGGACCGGAATTGGACATTTCTTGTCCGCTCTTGAACGCTCCTGGAATGTCGCCCCAACTATTTCATTTTGAATTATTTCACTCTCTAAAACTTGCTTTTGTTTGATTTATAATGGATTCTATAGTCATGTTAGCCTATACCAAAATAATTTGAAGCAAGCCATCCTTCAACGTTAGCATTGCACACATTAACACAACTTCAAGTGGTTCGTTATTTTTTGTTTTTAAGTGTGAATAATTGTATAGCGTACAATTCATAGCCTGGTGAAGTCAATTCCATTCTACCAATTCAATTTCACTTGTTCAGTAGTTCATTGCCTCATTTCTGATGCATTAGAATGCCAGTGTCTCCTGGCAATGACTGAAACGTTGTAAACGTGCTGTGATTTATAATGTTTTTGTGTCTAATTTCTAATGGCATATGTTAACCGATAGTAAAAGCCTTGAACTATCAGATTGTTCTTGAATTTGTGTCAGTCCGAATTGGTACATAGTTGGCCTACGTATGTTTGAATCCTTCTGATTCAGGTCCTATTTCACTTCCAAGGTTGAAAGGCTATTATGGAAGTAACTTCCTAACAAACTAGAGTGAGATTCACTTTAAACTACCAGCATTTCTTATGAACAATATCAGTGCTTAAAATTGTACCAATTCTGACAGGTGAATTTGGTGTTAGTAGGATGTGAGAGATGTGAACCGTTTGATTGTCGGATGACCAGTGCAGCCCACCCAGCATCTATTATTTGGAACTGTGCGTGAATACCAAGCAATATTGCTATATACAGTACAATTAGTCGTAAAGTGCCGTTTAAAGAAATTATTGTCTATTTTTTCGAAATTTCATATGCAGGTTCTATACTGACGTTAGGAGTCTATGATTTTTTCAAAGGGTTTGGTGCAATGGCTATTGATTTATAAAATACATCAATAACATAGGCCGAGTCAACATGATGCAAATCAAACAAGGTATATAGTAATAATACCTACTAAAGTGTATATTCGAAGCGCTAAATGTTAAAAGGGCATCAGTCATTTTTTTCGATTTTCATACTTTGACATAGTCTGGTTCTTTGATATTCGACCTAATGTTTTGTGTTGAAACGGCAACATTTCATGCATTATTACAGTCATAGAAGGCATTGCAAATAACAGATTTTTGTTAAAAGGGCATCAGTCACTGACTGATGCCTCTATAACATTAAATTTATTGTGATATCTCACTTCACATGCGAAGTTTCACTTCATAAAGTCAGACTCTTTTCTGACAATTGCCTAGGCCAAAAGAGAAATCTGGCTGTGTAGATATCTTGGACTTCAAGAAGTGGTGTGGAAAATACTACAAGAAAACAACAGTATCCATCGAATCAGCCAAAGAAGAACGAAGCAAAAAATAAATTTTGGCATAAGTGTACTGAATCATTTTTTATGAATCTGACAAGAAAGGCTTCATCACAGCTCACCGTTTCATCAATTAACTTGATTCAAATGCATTCTTCATGAAATCTACACGAGAATGTGCTGAGCTACCACCTCCTAACCAAGCTTAAACCCTACCCATTTGGAGAAGTTCTGATCAAGGTGGCAAAGCTGACTGACATTTGGAAGGCGATAAAGGACAAAACACCATGAGAATGTGCAATTTTATAACGATTTGATTAACTGACCATCTTCAGCTGTTGAAAATGCTGATGATGATGCATGAACTTTGAACATAGAAAACTATGTTCTACCTACTATAACATTGCCAATTTTTTATCAAATTCTTTTCTAATTTCTCATTGCAATGTGAGCTCATGAATTTATCTCATGAATATATGAAAAACCAATAAATTGACGTAATATCACCTTGATAACTGCTGGAATCTATTTATTCCTGTCTCATGCCCATTGATAAAAAATGTTTAAAGGGCATCATTCACAATTTTTTAAATAACCTTATACTAATAGTTATTCTATTTATAGTGGTATTCTCCATGTTAAAAAATGATTCAGGTTTCCTGGGAGAATAACCTACAATAGTCAAAAATGGTGACAAAAATTCACATTTCAATTTATGCAGTCATTTGTTGTTTCCCATAAATTAACTTCTTGTGCCAACCCTTCCAACATTTAGCGCTTCATTCATATAAACTACATAGGCCTAATAGATATGAATTTATTCATACATAAACTACTTGAGTAAAAATATTATTATCAGTAGCCTACTATCAGAAAATTGGACTATATAGCCTACTACTTAGTTATGAGCTACGTGAGAACTTGTGATACATATCAAATAGGACGGTACCAATATGAAGCTTAGTGTTTATAGTTTTTCTGAAATGTGTGTAGGCTGGCTGATCGCAGCAAATGCAACAGCCCATGAATATTCCGATTTTAACGGTCAACTGCTTCTGTGACCTCCACTCCACTTCATTCATTCATTACAACGCTTCGTAGTCCCAACCTCCCAACTGTGTTCACAAAAGTTGCTTTCTGCACATTTTTCTATGGAAAAGGTGTCTTATTCATCCTAAACGAATATGTGATGAAATTATAACAAATTACGAGTATGTGAGTCAATCAATTTAATTGAATTATGGTAATTATTAAGTGATTAGCTGTAATAGAACTGTATTACTTTCCTTGCCCTATTACCATATGAGTTAGTGAGTAGAATCTTTCAAAAAAAATTGAGGCCCCTAATTTCATTATTTCTATACGTTTGAGGTCACCTGAATCCAAGAATAAAAGTGCTTTCTACTGTTATTTTCTATTAAAAGAACAGAAAATATAAGTTCTAATTTCGAATTTCAATTTAAATAAACGAATATCAAGGAAACTAATTTATCATCGAGCATTTGCCAAAACTTGATTGACCTATTAACCAGAGCTCTAGACAAAACTCGTCAAAAAATAGTAGGCCACTTTTAAGCTTTGTAGGAAATATATGAGAGCTTTTGAAGAGCAAATCGTTGTGATACCTATATATGTCACTAATTTGCTAGGAGATCGAAGGAACGGTATTCGCTGTTGAAGGAATCGAGTAATCAAAACAGTATCGCTCTGAAATGCTAATCCACTTTTTTCTCTAAGATCATGCATGATTCATTCTTGTGTTACCATCTTGTGCGGAGTTAAATAATTCACTATGAATAATCTGTATCATTGATTAATATGACAATTAACTATAATTCTCACAATCACTAACAAATCTCTGATGATTCAGTAATATAATATTGGGAGTTTTCCAATAATAACTCTTCAAGACTAAAATACATTATTGTGGTATTAATACAATAGTAATAGCTAAACAATAATTTATATCCCTCAAGCCTACTATCATTATTAAATTAATATTCGTTTTGAATTGAGTACAAGAGATGAAATTATCTAGGAAATATTGGCATCAATATCATGCTACGTATCCTATACCGGTATCTCAATATCAAAATACAATTTTGTTTTGATAGCAATACCTTTTTAATGAACATTTTGCCAGGTTGAGTGGTAGAGGGTACTTAAACGTCCTAACGCCGTCAAATAAATAATGATTACATTATTTCATTCTACCATTCAAGATGATTGAGTTCTTCGATTCAATTGAGAGAAATTCTTTGATGACATCATTTTCCGTTGTTATCAGTTGTTTCCTATGGTACTAAATCTTTTGTTGTCTCTCAAGATAAGAAATAACTTGAGAAGTCACATTATTCATCAACTTGAATTACACACAAAAATATGTCTGGAAGAAATCTTCAGGAATAACATTCTTTCCAGCGATTAATGATGCTAACTAATGATGTCATGGATTCAAACTTACAAAAAACTGTGACGTGTTATATTAAGAAATTATCTAGTTCAACTGGGTATGTATTAGTGCCGGTTGCACAAGAGCCGGTTAAATTTTAATCGTGATTAATTCTACGAGAACCAATCAGAAATGCCGTCTTCTTTAAAAAAGCCTTCTCTGATTGCGCTGGCTCTCGTGAAATTAATCACGGATAAAATTTATCCGGCTTTTGTGCAACCGGGCCTTTAAGCCGGATAATGTGATACAGTAAACTCATTGCCGTAACTTTTGTTTGCATCAATGGATAACAAGTCCAAGTATGATTCAAAGTATTGTGAACATCTTGGTTTGAATACTTCATCCTGAAGGTTTCTGCTATTGTGCATTCTATTTCATTACATTTTTTTATTGAGTTAATTTATAGAGTGGTCTATTCATAAATCCACCATTATTAGTTACTGTCTATTCAGGCAATATTTTACACATTGGTTATAGTGTAATGTAGGTAAATTTCATACAATTAGAGTGGAAATATAGGGAATATTATCCATTTTAGACTTTCTAAAGTTTTATTATGAATTGAGAGTGTAATTTATTAATAGATTATCAATAAAAAAATGATAATTTAGAAAATTTTTGACTATAATACTGTTATATGTTACGTTTATTTGAACTTTTTATTAAATTCCTCATAAATGCTTTATTTTATTCACAGGCACAGGTTCAAAACGGCCATAAGCTGTCGACTATCTATGCTGAAAGTGGATACTTGAAAAAAGGTATGATAATAAAAGAACTACATACATTCGAGTTAATATTAGATTCGTGCAATTATGATAAAACTCAACTTAACTTCAATTATAAAATTTCCACTCCTCAAAATAAAGACATCTTGGAATAGGAGAGGAACAAAAAGCCTTCACATAACTCATTCAATAATTATCATACCACAGTTTATGAATAATTGGAGTATTATAATATTATGCACTCACCTATATCTATAATATTGAGGGTGAAAGTCAGAGTCAGATGTCCAGTTCATTAAGACTTTAACTTTAGATAGTCCCATTAAGTGCGACACAGCAAACTGCTGACTGTGCAGCGCTATGCTCGGATGGAATGTACCACTCACGCTCCTTCTCGTCCTCAAGAACATGAATGCCATATATGATTAGTGTAACCCCGAACCACTTACTTCGTTATCCGTCAGACCAGCTCTACAATGAGTTTGGTGTGATGGACGCAAGACAACAGACAACTCTACTCCCTAGGAATTATTTGCAGACTACACAAAAACCCAGAAAGCTTTCAAAACAGAAACCACTGTCATAACACAAGGAATAGAAGCCTTCTCATCACGAACGTGGCTAGGAAGGCAACATACCAACAACACTACTTCAACCACCTAGCACCAAAATACCACAATTTACTTCCTGTGCACATAAAGATAATAGAAAACTCAAGAAAATTTAAATGCGCCATTGAAAACTGGATCAAACAACTGGAAGGCATAATATAGGAAACATAAATTTCGAACAATATTTGTAAGCTCACTTTCTCAGGGGTTATTTGCACCCCCACTCTAAACTTAATGTATTACTATTACACCTGCTCTAGAACATGGGTTTTCCATAGTTGAGTAGGTTAATTTCCGAAAAAATGAAATTTATTTATATTTGTAAAAAATTTCATAAATTGTATTTGAATATTGTGTAAATTTTATTGATTAGATTGCTTATTTGTATATTAATGGGAATAAAATGTATTATTATTATTATTATTATTCATTGTATATTTTTCCCCCCGACTCAGATGTCCGATTGCTGTCTCATTCACTCAATTATCAAATGAAAAGCATGTTTGACTTATAGTAAAGATAATATGTCAATTTTTTTACAACATACAGTTTTTATTCATCAGAAGCCAATACCAATATCAGTCCAATAAAAAAATCCTTTTCTGTCATGTTCCCCGTAGCGAAGCACGGGTAACTGCTAGTAGCCTATATTGGAAACGAAATTTTCAGTGACTTTTGAACAATTCGCTTAGGCCTTTCCTTATCAATTTGCGAAAATTTGGAAGCTTCTGTTCCACTTTTAGTATGATTTATCACTAACCAAGGTCAATGTATTAATTATTAGGAAACGTTACTTCAATTTCGAAACGGATATAGTTTAATGATTCACTATGAATAATCTGTATCATTGATTAATATGACAATTAACTATTCTCACAATCACTAACAAATCTCTGATGATTCAGTAATATAATATTGGGAGTTTTCCAATAATAACTCTTCAAGACTAAAATACATTATTGTGGTATTAATACAATAGTAATAGCTAAACAATAATTTATATCCCTCAAGCCTACTATCATTTTTAAATTAATATTCGTTTTGAATTGAGTACAAGAGATGAAATTATCTAGGAAATATTGGCATCAATATCATGCTACGTATCCTATACCGGTATCTCAATATCAAAATACAATTTTGTTTTGATAGCAATACCTTTTTAATGAACATTTTGCCAGGTTGAGTGGTAGAGGGTACTTAAACGTCCTAACGCCGTCAAATAAATAATGATTACATTATTTCATTCTACCATTCAAGATGATTGAGTTCTTCGATTCAATTGAGAGAAATTCTTTGATGACATCATTTTCCGTTGTTATCAGTTGTTTCCTATGGTACTAAATCTTTTGTTGTCTCTCAAGATAAGAAATAACTTGAGAAGTCACATTATTCGTCAACTTGAATTACACACAAAATTATGTCTGGAAGAAATCTTCAGGAATATACATTCTTTCCAGCGATTAATGATGCTAACTAATGATGTCATGGATTCAAACTAACAAAAAACTGTGACGTGTTATATTAAGAAATTATCTAGTTCAACTGGGGTATGTATTATTATTAATGCCGGTTGCACAAGAGCCGGTTAAATTTTAATCGTGATTAATTCTACGAGAACCAATCAGAAATGCCGTCTTCTTTAAAAAGCCTTCTCTGATTGCGCTGGCTCTCGTGAAATTAATCACGGATAAAATTTATCCGGCTTTTGTGCAACCGGGCCTTTAAGCCGGATAATGTGATACAGTAAACTCTTTGCCGTAACTTTTGTTTGCATCAATGGATAACAAGTCCAAGTATGATTCAAAGTATTGTGAACATCTTGGTTTGAATACTTCATCCTGAAGGTTTCTATCATTGTGGTTTCATCTTGGTTTGAATACTTCATCCTGAAGGTTTCTGCTATTGTGCATTCTATTTCATTACATTTTTTTATTGAGTTAATTTATAGAGTGGTCTATTCATAAATCCACCATTATTAGTTACTGTCTATTCAGGCAATATTTTACACATTGGTTATAGTGTAATGTAGGTAAATTTCATACAATTAGAGTGGAAATATAGGGAATATTATCCAGTTTTAGACTTTCTAAAGTTTTATTATGAATTGAGAGTGTAATTTATTAATAGATTATCAATAAAAAATGATAAATTTAGAAAATTTTTGACTATAATACTGTTATATGTTACGTTTATTTGAACTTTTTATTAAATTCCTCATCAATGCTTTATTTTATTCACAGGCACAGGTTCAAAACGGCCATAAGCTGTCGACTATCTATGCTGAAAGTGGATACTTGAAAAAAGGTATGATAATAAAAGAACTACATACATTCGAGTTAATATTAGATTCGTGCAATTATGATAAAACTCAACTTAACTTCAATTATAAAATTTCCACTCCTCAAAATAAAGACATCTTGGAATAGGAGAGGAACAAAAAGCCTTCACATAACTCATTCAATAATTATCATACCACAGTTTATGAATAATTGGAGTATTATAATATTATGCACTCACCTATATCTATAATATTGAGGGTGAAAGTCAGAGTCAGATGTCCAGTTCATTAAGACTTTAACTTTAGATAGTCCCATTAAGTGCGACACAGCAAACTGCTGACTGTGCAGCGCTATGCTCGGATGGAATGTACCACTCACGCTCCTTCTCGTCCTCAAGAACATGAATGCCATATATGATTAGTGTAACCCCGAACCACTTACTTCTGGTGCTTGACCACTTGAGCCCTATCCCCTAATAATTTTTACAAGTTTGCTTCCCTGTGATTCAGAACCCACCTGAAGCTGTAGGCTGTAGAATTACTCATTTTTCATCATAATCCTGATTATTATCCTCGCATAAGTCTTCGAGCTTTATTGGGATTATTATCAATACAACAAAAACAGAAATATCATAATATTATAGTAGTCTGTAGAATATTATATAATATAGTGAGGTCCACGTTATAATGACAGTATTTGATCAACTTTGGTTTTGCTATCCTTGTCTATCATTCGACAAAGCCGGTGGTACTATCCTATTCTAGGTCCACAACGATGCCAATTATGTTTTTGACAGTGTAAAAATTTAATTACTTAATGCAGAGAATCGGCATCGCTATTCTTCTATCTTTATCCACTGCCATTATAATGTGGACCTCACTATAGTGTTGTTCATCTCCTAGAGAACAGATCTTAGATTCAAGTAAATCGATATAATTTTTAATAATTATATCTTCATTTTATTACTTTTTTAGCTTCAGCACAGTATTGTAATTGGCAGCCTTGTACTTACAAGACCATAAAATGCAAGAATAGCAGGAAAATGTTTCTACTATTTGTGATAATTCTACTCTCTGTGATTACAGTCTGAGTTGCATCTACCATCCACAGATTTTTTTTCATTTTTGTAAAGCCGCTCGTAAAGTCCGGTTCAATAGGAATTTCAAAAGTGGAAGTGGATATACTGCTCCCTCAAAAAAGAATAGTTTTTCGAATTCCTCCGGTTTTGAAAACTGTGATTATCTACAGAGGCAGATAATATCACTCTTCAATTAATAGATGATTACGTGTGATTCGATAGAACTATAGATGATTGATTCTTCTGATGTGAAGATTGTGTGGTTACTTACTTTTCAAAGAATTCTTCTCTAATGATTGGTACATTATAATATTATAAACTTCATCATTATGTATAATTAAAGCTATGGATATTGATTTTAACATTGGGAATACTCATAGTAGATTATTATTCAATAGGCAAGTTTTTTTTATTCTCAAATACCTATAACAAATTACAATGTCAATAGAAAAAAGTGAGAATAATCTTTGCGCAGCGTATCAAAAACTAATAACATACTGAGTTCTGAGTACAATAGTTGAATTTAGTAGGTACATGTGGATCTGATAGAATAGTTTCCAGAATATTCTGAAAATCAACAGTTCTAACATAGATGTTCTCGGGCTTTAGCTTGACAATCGATAACTAAAAATAAATCTTGATGACTCCACATTATTATATGCTCCCAACGTTGCTGATCGAACGATTCAAAGTCCAAGAGGAAGATCGGCCCAATACATAGAAGTGGGAGATTGTAGTAGGGTTTCTCTCATTCTGGGGAATTTCGTTATTTTTTCCATTAAAATAACACGACTGGAATGATTGTCGATCACTACGATTGTTATAAGAAATGAAACAAGAATGGAAAATAGGCTACTTAATAGATGTAAAATGTAATTTAAAATACAGTACTAGACCTAATACAATAGTTCATTAAACCTAATATTACAATATTGAAAATGCTTCTTACCGTCATGTAAAATGTTGAGAGCTTCCCTATACTTATTTGAATTTGAGTAGGTCTATAGGTTTACATGATTTATAGACGGTATGATTTCAGTACTGGTATCATCTGAATGTGGAATTTATAGTAGAATTTTCAATTGATGAGATTCTGATTTAAATACTTGGATATTCAATCAAAATTGGAGCCCAACTCCATTTTTCTATTATTCTCTGTCAGTTAAGCCTATGAGGGCTTTACATTTTGATATATTATGATATCGGAAACTTCATAAGATTGAGAAATTCAAATGACAAACAAAGTAACAGGAAAATGAATATGTAAACAATAAACAATCTTTATCTACTAATTACTTTCGTTCCAATTCCATGTGAAGTCAATAAAAACAAAGTGATCACTATTAATAGCACTACAGTACTGCATGCTCTACTATAGTGTATAAATTATTTCTTTTCAAATAAACTGAAGATGATCAATAACAATAACAAAATAACAATATCAATAACAAAATAGATACTCAATTTCATCTTTAGTTCATTCCAAGGTGTATAGACTGCTTAGAATGTATGAATGTATACACTCAATACTCTCTAGTTGAAACAGGCAGGCTGAATTCTACTTTAGGGATCCTACTTTTTGCATGCATTCTAAAGTTAATTACCATTTTGGAAAATATATCGGTAAAAATGGGAAGTTTCGTTCAGGATTTCGCAAAATTGTGAAGATTTCACATCGAATCGAAAGTAGGATCATGTGATACAAATTTTAGTAGAATCCCCCTCCCCCGCAAAAAATGTCGTCAGTCGTTATACAAGGGTCTTGAACCTACGCCCTTCAGAATTTTAAAATTCAAGGTTTTATCCCGATTCAGATTCAGATCTCTCCAAACATTCAAAACTAATCATTTTTCATTAGGTTAAAATCAAATTCTCCTTTTTCATTTGACTCTTGTTCATCTCTGAGCTATCGAGGTTTTCGGGTATCCTTTTCGGCTCTCCAATAAATATGACATTTTGAAATAATTCATTACGATTTAGGACTACGACAACTTCAGTGCGTAGGGTCCCAATTGACAGAATCCCAAACGACCGAAACGCTATATTTTCCCAAACGGCCGAAAACTACCTTTTTTCCCAATTGGCAGAACGCTTTCTGTCATTTGCGACAAACTGGAGAAACTTTCTGTCGTTTGGGAAACCTATCACTTTCGGTCGTTTGGGACTCTCAACACTTTCGGTCGTTTGGGACTCTCACCACTTTCGGCTCAATGCAACAAACAACGTTTTCTGTCGATTGGGAAAATTCTTAAAAGTTTTCTGTCATTTGGGTTTTGGCTGAATGAGAAAGTTCCAGTTTCAATATTTCATTAATTCTGCCAATTGGGAAAAAAGTAGTTTTCGGCCGTTTGGGAAAATGTAGCGTTCGGTCGTTTGGGATTCTGTCAATTGGCACCCTTCAGTGGTTGTACTAATGAATAGTTTATTTTATAGTTCTATCGTACAATGATGATCTGAGTAGTTAAAGAAACATGAGTAAAATTAATAAAGTATTTTTTATCAGTTCTTCTAAAATACTTTATTTCTCTCAAAACTTTATTTAGTCTTTTCATTATTATTTTTTTTCATCTTTACTCAATAGTCGACCACATCATCAATGTATAACTAGAAAAACAACTATTATTCAATAATTGTCCCATCATTGAAGTTGAAAATTTGTGGAGTGACATAGTCCAGATCCAAAAATTACTATGTCCATCTTTTGAATTTTGTTTCCAACAATGAACCATCTCTGAGCCAATCTTAAGATCGCAGATGAGTATTCTTCTTTAACGAAGTCGAATTGAAGGTTACAGAGACTACATTACATATTACATTGTAGTGATGCTCGGATAATGAGCTATTGTATAACAGATGACATTCACACTATAGGGAAGGAGGGAGGACTAATCTTCAAAACAAATTTAACTAGTAGCTGGTCCGAGAGGCGCCTCAACATTTTTTCGCGGCTGTCACTCTCACTATCAATCAAATTATTTGTTCGGCAAACAGACTGTCATTTTCAGTTGAGTAGTTTATCTGTGCCGTACTAGAATAATAACAGATTTGTTGAGCTCTTTCCTCCCAAAGTGGGATTCACTTCAAACAGTCAGCATTGGTTGAATGGGAGGCATTGATGTTAGCCTACTTATCAGCAATGATAACACTTTGAAGTGAATCTCATCTCACCGACTTGAGTTCAATTGCAGTGCTGCTTTTATATTATAATATATTAATAAAATATGAAAATGTAATATCTTAAACTTTTTATTAATTGAAGTACGGTGAGCCAAACGTTAGAAATGAGAAACTTTTATTATTACTGAATTGCTAGCGAGTTCATCGATAATGCAATAATTATATTCATCATCATCCACGGCTCTACAATCCAAAACGGATCTTGACCTCCTAACGGATCTTGACCTCCTCCAGCAATCGCCTCCACTGCAATATATATTAATATGATATATTTATGTGATATGAAAATTTTATACCTGAAAAAGGTAGCAAAGAGTAAACAGGTGGCTGGTCTGTAGACTATATAGGCCCGGAAGCTACAGAGGCTCTGCTGCTGTCACTTTATACAATTCTCACAGTCTTACTGTTGAATGACTTATGCTTATTGAATAACTTTCATATTCTTGAAATTCAATAGAATTTTAGGTGGTATGTTGAATGACTTATGCAACTTTCATTATTTACATGTAACTTTTTACATATTTTATTTTATTATATTCATTTTTCTCTGATTCCTTGTATACATTATGAAAGAATCCCATGAACACCGCCGAATAAGTTCTCTCTATTAATAAATATTATATTCTCTTTCCTTCTCTTAGCATTATTTTCAATATTGTAGAATTGTTTTTTTTTCCTGTTCTACTACACAAATAGAAAAATATAGCTACTTCTCCCTGCTCACAGACTAATCGTCCAAGCAGGGAATATTATTAATTCACTTATAATTTTTATAATTGTTTGCTTTTTAAATGTGATTTTGTGTTTGAAAATAGTTTTCTTGATTTTAAAATTTATAAAATAGAACTCAGGAAGTGGAAGTGCAAATGCTTATTGCGAAAACATGAAGAACCCAATACATAACCTACCGGTACCCATACTTGAGTGTTGATAGGAAATGACATTGGGTAATACGGCGAGGCACAACATCCAAAAGGATCTCTCTGCCGATAAAAGACATCAGAATAAATAAAAAATATATAATTTATCGTAATTACGGTATTTTTTTTTCATTCCACATGCTGTATGTCCAATTCATATTCAGCATGGAATTAATAGATTTTCGAATAAAATTCAATTGAATTTTAAGAATTACGGTAATTGATCAAGTATTATGTGTACAAAGATCTTCTTGAGCATTCAGAGATGTTCCTATCATATTCCAACACTTGGACCGTCTCTATTATAAAATAGTATGATTTAATTACATGCTTGAGACGCTCATTATCTGTTTGATCTCCACGAGACACTTCAACTGGGTTAGAACAGAACTTGGAAACACTTTTTGAAAATATCTAGACCATATCAACATTTTACAAAAGGAGGTGGAATCTTGAGATTGAAATTGCTAATCTTTTGAACTTGTTTTGAGTCACTACTACCTAGATTTATATGGTAAATGTAGTGTTTACGTGTAAATTTGGGTGGTAGTTTGTAGTGTTTGATTTCTCTAATATTTGTGAGAATTTCTTGTTCTATTACAATAGATAGCCATCGTAAAATTTAATTTTCTCGTCAAAATTCGTAAGACTTGTCATGGAATCCATATTTAAAATATAATATTTATCATTCTGGTTAATGAAGAATACCAGTAAAATTAAAAACATCAATGGAAATTGGAAGTCGAATCCTTCATAACTATAAACTCCACATTGATAGAAACAACAAATCAACTCAACTCATGAGGTTCAAGTTAGGTCTATGATCAATATCAATATTAAGTGATTCGGGTTTACAAGTTCAAGATATGGAATCGATGTTGCCCTGTCTACTAATAGAACCTTACACAAAGTATTCGTTCCAACAGGGAAATACAAATATTTCAAGATTTTAGAACAAAAAACAGTAGATAAAACGAGTCGTATATCGAGAAGTTTTTTCTCACAAACAGAATAAACCATTTTCAATTGGCTCAAGAATAAGAAGAAGAAGAAGAAGAAGAAGAAGAATAAGATGAATAGGATGAAGAGGAGGAGTAGGAGGAGGAGGAGGAGGAGGAGGAGGAGGAAAAAGAAGAAGAAAAAGAAAAAACTGAGAAGATGTTTGCAACCTGTTTTCAAGGAAGATGAAACTTTGGTGCTATTTTTCTCAAACTGGAAGGCCATCCAGATGATCTAAATTCACCTGTTTTTTCAAGAATAAAAGAAATAAGGTAACACCCCTTTAGAACATGAAACCAAAACCACATCAGTCGTTTCTAATCTGAGAATATTGAATACGAAGATAGATTGAAAACAAGTTTGCAAGACAGCTACTATATACCTGACCAGTGGACCTCAAAATTCGTCAAAGCAATAATGATAATATGCTCTAAGATAAGTTTCGGGTACCATATTAAATTTGTTCTTCTATAATTGGAACTGTAAAAATGTTTCCGATACGAAAAAGAACGGAAGAGATCTTTTATGAATGATAAAATTCAAATCGAAATACATTTGTGTGGAGAAAACTTCAGAATAACCTGGTCTTTCACTTAATAATAATTTAGCTCTTTATTTTCTCTTTATCACCATGTCCATCTTCTTGCTTCTTGGAACCTCGTGAATACATGATTCCTATTCAAAAATATGGAAACGAATGAATTGGTGAATGATAGAAAAACGTGATTAGAGCCATTAGACCTACAACTTTGATTATTTTTGTAGATTGTATTTTTATAGACAATCGTACATATTTTCCAGACAAGGAATGGAAAAGTTTCTAGGAAATGTTCTCTTATCACAACAATTAACTTTTTTAACCTTTGGGTAGTCTAGCCCGTGATATCAGCTAATAACATGTAGTAAACTGATTCCGAAATAGCAATTACTATGACTTACGTTCATTTAATGTTTTTGAACTGTGTATCGTGGAATTTATGCATACATAATCGTCAGATCCACTTCAAACTGTTAGCAATGGGAAGTAATTGATGCTATCTATAAGGAAAGCTGACAGTTTTAAGTGAATCTCCCTTTGAAAGTTAATTTTATGAGAGTCGAATAAATTAATATTGCTATCTCTCAGACAGTAATAAAGATTTCCGTCAAGTTGTTCGGGGAAAATTAGTGAATTCGAGCGATAAAGTACTTGAATGATTTAGACGTACAGTACTGCATACTTTGTGGGAAATTCACCTTTCCCCAAGATACTTTGATTTTGATTTATTTATAGTCTATTGTTTTATAACATTACCACGCGACTATTCGACTTGGATTCAGTGATCCCCCCCCCCTGATTTTTTAGCATTAAATTACACTGTCAAATTCTTCAATTTGCAAGAATCTCGGATGTTCTCAGTCATGACGTAAGAACTTGACAACTTTGAAACGTACAACTTGTTTTTTATTACAGGCTACTTTGATTCAATTTCATTGACTTTTTGTCGACTCGCTTGTAACACTATTTTTTTTTTTTTCATTTTTATACGCTGTAAATTCATGACTTTATGTTAACTTTCTTTTTCAAAAAACGTTAATGTGTAATTCTCGTATAAGATACTTAGATTGTACCTATTTACATATCACATTCCCTTTTAATAAAATTGTTCTGAGACACTTGAAATCAATTATTGACCGAGCGAAGTGAGGTCTAAAGGTGCGTACAGATATACGCGCCGCGAACATGAGCAATTCACTTTTAATCAGCTGATGCCAAGCTTTTTATTTATCTGTAACTTACAGTTTCTGTAAAAATACAGATATAGTCAGCTGATTAAAAGTGAATTGCTCATGTTCGCGGCGCGTATATCTGTACGCACCTTTAGACCTCACTTCGCTCGGTCAATAATTGATTTCAAGTGTCTCAGAACAATTTTATTAAAAGGGAATGTGATATGTAAATAGGTACAATCTAAGTATCTTATACGAGAATTACACATTAACGTTTTTTGAAAAAGAAAGTTAACATAAAGTCATGAATTTACAGCGTATAAAAATGAAAAAAAAAATAGTGTTACAAGCGAGTCGACAAAAAGTCAATGAAATTGAATCAAAGTAGCCTGTAATAAAAAACAAGTTGTACGTTTCAAAGTTTTCAAGTTCTTACGTCATGACTGAGAACATCCGAGATTCTTGCAAATTGAAGAATTTGACAGTGTAATTTAATGCTAAAAAATCAGGGGGTGCTCACTTCGCTCGGTCAATAATTGATTTCAAGAAGTCGACGGTTTGGCATTTCTCTTAATGTTTAAATGTTTATATGTTGCGCATTTACGGCGAAAAGCGGTAATAGATTTTCATGAAATTTGACAGGTATGTTCCTTTTTTAAATTGCGCGTCGACGTATATACTAGGTTTTTGGAAATTTTGCATTTCAAGGATAATATAAAAGGAAAAAGGAGCCTCCTTCATACGCCAATATTAGAGTAAAAATCAGACTATAGAATTATTCATCATAAATCAGCTTTCGAGTGGATTATAAATCGCATGCCAAGACGCATGCAATTCGATATCTCAATGTAACTTGGTAAAAAATCAGCGGCTGTGTAGACTATAAATTGCATGCCTCATTGAATGCAATTTTTATGCACTATATTAAATAACTAGCCGTCAGGCTCGCTTCGCTCGCCATATCCGTCTAGCCAGGGGGCTCCGCCCCCTGGACCCCCGACTGGATCGTCCAAGAAATCGACTCGCTTCGCTCGCCTGCATTTTTCATTTGAGCATTTTTATCATATGTTAGGACAATATCAGTCGGGGGTCCAGAAACGTCTGGCTAAACGGATATGGCGAGCGAAGCGAGCCTGACGGCTAGTAATATAATATTCCCAGGATTGAAGTAGCAGTGCCCAATCAATTTTTCCGCGATAAATGCATTTAAATCTTCATCTTGGTGCCAACCTAACAAAGTCAACTCAACTTAATGCCAACCTGACAAAATTATTAATATAGTTGCCAGTTAACAACTGTTTCGAAGAGGTATTCTATCTAGATTATAGTTCTATAGTAACATATGATATGGAAATTTCAATTATAATTAAGAGATTGGGAGAAGAAGAATATACATGCTAAAAGACGAACTTTAAATCCTTAAAACCACCCATAGAGTTAAAATATCGCCAAAAGATTTCTTAGTGCGCCTCTAAAGGGCCAACTGAACATACCTACCAAATTTGAACGTTTTTGGTCCGGTAGATTTTTAGTTATGCGAGTGAGTGAGTGCGTGAGTGAGTGAGTGAGTGAGTGAGTGAGTGAGTGAGTGAGTGAGTGAGTGCCATTTCGCTTTTATATATATAGATAGGATGCAAAGAACTTATAACAGCTTGTCTGGGCGCCTAGCTGATTTCTTCTGGTTTTCTCGCACTAAATTCCGGAAAGCGTTATTTATGATAATTAAATCTTGTGTAAGCATGATCTGATCAAATAAATAGTTAGTGTATCAGTGTGGATGTGCATATGGTTTGGGACGTCGTTCAGCTATAAATGTTATTATTTATTCTATTGATAAGAGTTTTGTTCATTATTTGTTATCATATTCTTTAATTTTTATAATTTTTGAATTATTAATTTGTTTTATTTTTACTTTTTCATAAGTATTTGAAATCTTTGTATTTTTCATTTTTGAATTAGGTGGTATTTTTGTTGTTTGTATTATTTATTATTGCATAAATTCGTATTATTTTTATCATTATTTTTCTTTTTCATTTGTATCTGTACAATTTTTATTGTTAAGGAGACATATTTCGGGAAACCCGTTGTCTCCATGTGAATAAATAAATAAATGAACTATTGATTGCGTGCAATAACGCATGCAATTTATAACTAAAATAACATAGTATTGTCTCTCTAACTTTCTCTGCTTTGAACTTGGGCTATCCTGTTGCCAGTATGTCTTGAACGAGATTAGCTTTTGATGTTAGCATTTTTGATACACTAACCCCAACAGCCATTAGCCGTTTTTACACCGATATCTCGCCGACACGACAAACAGACAGGATTTACTCTGATGGACAGTATAAGAGGAGGCTGCGGTTCATAACTGCGCGAGGTAAAATCACCTCCTGTGATTTTAGAATAGGATTGTTTGGAGAAAATTTAAGATTGAGACACATGAGTTCACGAAAAGCTATTGTAGATCATCATAAGTCAATCAGCAGGGAAGTTTAAAAAACTATTTTTAAAATAAATACCTATGACATAACTTGGACATAGAAAGTCAAATATGTCTTAGGAATCGACCCGTGAAAATCGCTTGTACGTAATAATAGGAAAGACAAAGGTTTGAATTGATCTTATCATAAATATTGTGTAAGCATGATCTGATCAAATAAATAGTTAGTGTATCAGTGTGGATGTGCATATGGTTTGGGACGTCGTTCAGCTATAAATGTTATTATTTATTCTATTGATAAGAGTTTTGTTCATTATTTGTTATCATATTCTTTAATTTTTATAATTTTTGAATTATTAATTTGTTTTATTTTTACTTTTTCATAAGTATTTGAAATCTTTGTATTTTTCATTTTTGAATTAGGTGGTATTTTTGTTGTTTGTATTATTTATTATTGCATAAATTCGTATTATTTTTATCATTATTTTTCTTTTTCATTTGTATCTGTACAATTTTTATTGTTAAGGAGACATATTTCGGGAAACCCGTTGTCTCCATGTGAATAAATAAATAAATGAACTATTGATTGCGTGCAATAACGCATGCAATTTATAACTAAAATAACATAGTATTGTCTCTCTAACTTTCTCTGCTTTGAACTTGGGCTATCCTGTTGCCAGTATGTCTTGAACGAGATTAGCTTTTGATGTTAGCATTTTTGATACACTAACCCCAACAGCCATTAGCCGTTTTTACACCGATATCTCGCCGACACGACAAACAGACAGGATTTACTCTGATGGACAGTATAAGAGGAGGCTGCGGTTCATAACTGCGCGAGGTAAAATCACCTCCTGTGATTTTAGAATAGGATTGTTTGGAGAAAATTTAAGATTGAGACACATGAGTTCACGAAAAGCTATTGTAGATCATCATAAGTCAATCAGCAGGGAAGTTTAAAAAACTATTTTTAAAATAAATACCTATGACATAACTTGGACATAGAAAGTCAAATATGTCTTAGGAATCGACCCGTGAAAATCGCTTGTACGTAATAATAGGAAAGACAAAGGTTTGAATTGATCTTATCATAAATATTGTAATAGTAACATGCTATTGTATTCGTATCATAAGAAACATCAGCATCAGTTTCACTTAGTAGGGTATGGTACATTTTTTCAAACGTTTCTTTACAGAATTAATTTTGTTCAGTTTATAACATATGTTATAAACAACGGCGATAATATATTTTGTATTGTTGCATTATTTTTATTGTTTTGTAGTTGCAAATTGCAGTTCTAGAGATAAATTATGTGTAATTCGAGCTTGAAACGTTACGTAATAATTGATAATTTTATATAAAAATGATAGAATGACTCTACTTAGCTCAGCTATACTCAACTGAGATTAGCACTACAGTACTGGAATATCGGGGATGATATTCTTCATACAATTCCGTGGTTGAATGATAAATTTGAGAAAGTAGCAATTTTTCACACTCTAGTAATTCTTTTATCTCTTCGGATGGAGGGCCAAATATCAACTTATTTCATTTACATTCTAATTGATCATTCAATAATGTTCATTCATCAATCATTATCATCCTTGGATAAATAAATTTATGACAAGAATTCGTCTTAAATGTATTGATTCTACATGATCATTCTAATTTCTGCATTATGTAACTGTATCTAAACTAATTGAGTCTGACCTGAACATGACAGATAGATGTCAGTTTGCATTCGGGAAATTTATAATACTTGTAGGCGTGTCTATGTCGTAATGCAGCCTGTTATTTCGATTGAAATTATGAGTAAAATCAAGAAATGGGGAGAATGTGATAAGTCACTGAGACTTTGACTTCCAATGAGCACTATCTTCGAATAACGACACATTATTTCCGTATTTCCATCTTGTGAAAATTCAGGTCAACTCCAACTAGCTCAATCTCACAACAAAAATTATATTAATCGAGAAAAAATTATAGGATAGCCAGATGCTATCACTGGATGCTATTCAATTTTGTTGATAAAATGATCCGTATTTCTTAGGAGTATCATCCAAAAAATCAAAAAAGTTTTATTGGATCTTCAATATTCCATGACATGCAATATGTAATAATGGCTTAATCAATTGTGTGACATCGTATGTGTGGTGGGCAAAAAACTCAGAAGTTTATTCTGCTTCCATTGAAGTGAGTTGTTGGGCCAATTCATTCTAATGAGATTCATTATAGCCGTTGATTGTCTTATAAACATAGTGAGGAGAGGGTAAGGCCAATGCATGCTAATAATGTTTTTTTCATGTTGTTTGGGTTCAATGACTTGCCTTCTTATGATCTACAGTGAGATTCACTTTAAACTGCCAGCATTTCTTATAAATTGAGTCAATTCTTCCCATTTAACGAATGCTGACAGATTCAAGTGAATTTAACTATAGATGTCAAGACGGCTATGCTGTAAATAATAATCAGAACTTGCATGCAGCGCTTCTAGAGAATGTTGCAGTATTGCAGCATTCATGGCTTACATCAGAAAAGTTATAGTCCTGTATGAAAGGATGTCGTTGGATAGAAAGGTATTATAGTGACGATATCCAATAATGAAAAGCCACTTGAATAGTTTGGCTCTGATATTTTATTGTGTGCGTTCAAGAGTTCGATTCACTTTGAACTGGCGTTTTTGTATCATTTTTCTCCTCTCACATGCATGTTGTAGATTTTAGATCCCTGTTATTTTAATGAAATTCTGTTCAGCTGAGCAGAAAAAGAATTCTATTGATTTTTATGAGAGTGCACACATTTGCTTAATGTGTCAACATCCTTAAGAAGCAATGCTATTCTTTTTCTATCCAGTATAAATCCATTGGTGAGCAGGACTTTACATGTAGACATCTGGAGTAGGATAGTACGCGAATACAGTAGTAATGATATGGATATATAGGCTACATATACAATTACATATACAATCCTTTACCCACCTCGAGTATTGTTTTTGTAAAAATATAATTTAATTTTTATAGGCTCTGGTACGCAATGTTCCGTAGGTGGGGGGGGGGAGATCTGTGGGGTATTTAGACAAGGGATCCACTCTTTGGAATTTTTTTAATTTGGCCTAAAAAATGATGTTCTTGAAAAAATGAAGTGATTTGTATAAATTTGTCCTGAACACTATAAAAACCCATGACCATCCTTACTTGGCTACATAACTTTATAAGATAAGAGGCAAACGTTATTTGTTTGAAATTTTCTACTCCTATCAAACTCGTGGTTCCTTGAAAGTCATGTCTGGTTTTACTGGAAAAAATACTTTTTTTGTCCCAAGGATACCGACACGTACGGTACCGTGACAAAAATAAAAAAGTAGCACTGCCTTCTATACATTGAACTGTTGATGGTCAGTAATATCACAAGTAATAATATAGTAGGCCTGCGTAATTATATCGTTTCTACAACTTGAAACCAGATTAGCAATATTTGCCAATAGGAAAAATTTGCATAATGTTAGTCTGAGTCACTTTATTGGATCGATGTAGATCAGTGAACTTTCACTTCAAGTTTTTTTTTGGCATCGACTTGGGCCTAATTAAGTTCTGAGTGGATTCAGTTCTGAATTCCAAGTAAATTAACAATATATTATACTAGCCGTCAGGCTCGCTTCGCTCGCCATATCCGTCTAGCCAGGGGGCTCCGCCCCCTGGACCCCCGACTGGATCGTCCAAGAATGAGATCAGCAGGCTCGCCTGCATTTTTCATTTGAGCATTTTTATCATATGTTAGGACAATTCAGTCGGGGGTCCAGAATAAACGTCTGGCTAAACGGATATGGCGAGCGAAGCGAGCCTGACGGCTAGTAATATAATATTCCCAGGATTGATGTAGCAGTGCCCAATCAATTTTTCCGCGATAAATGCATTTAAATCTTCAACTTGGTGCCAACCTAACATAGTCAACTCAACTTAATGCCAACCTGACAAAATTATTAATTTAGTTGCCAGTGTTAACAACTGTTTCGAAGAGGTACTCTATCTAGATTATAGTTCTATAGTAACATATGATATGGAAATTTCAATTATAATTAAGAGATTGGGAGAAGAAGAATATACATGCTAAAAGACGAACTTTAAACCCTTAAAAACAACCCTTAGAGTTAAAATATCGCCAAAAGATTTCTTAGTGCGCCTCTAAAGGGCCAACTGAACATACCTACCAAATTTGAACGTTTTTGGTCCGGTAGATTTTTAGTTATGCGAGTGAGTGAGTGAGTGAGTGAGTGAGTGAGTGAGTGAGTGAGTGAGTGAGTGAGTGAGTGAGTGAGTGAGTCAGTCAGTGAGTGAGTGCCATTTCGCTTTTATATATATAGATTCCTGGAAGCTGATCTCAAAACAGATTCGAAGAAATCTTTATCACGCATCCATTTTGATTGCATCTGTTGAGCGCAAATCGTAAATAACACATCTTAAAGTTTAACAGGGACTCTTATCAGCTGGAAGTACGACTGGCTTAGGCCTGCCTACTTATATATTTCTTGCTTTCATATTGGGATTTTATGACCAAGGCCTGATCATTCCGTGGAGAAAATGGCAATGTGGTGAATATGACCAGAGAAAACTCATAATGAGAATAACAACGTAGTGCATTTATAATATCACGCATAAGTTAGCATAAGTTAGTTCTGCATTGTCCCACCAGATTGCATAAGCATGTCAACAGTCGCTTGTAACGGCTTGTAATGAGTGGAAGGAGAAAAGTGGGCTGGCATGGGAATATGGAAGGAGAGTGTCAGTCTTTTGATCCGGTTTTTTATAGCTGCATCTGGCAGCCTGCCAGGCTTTCAACTCATTTCTGAGGAAGCCTCAAGAATAATATTGCAAGCACAACCAAAGGCCAATTAGTGGCCTATTATAAAAGACAAACAATTTCATTCCTTTGTGATATGTAGCTTTCTGCTCTGACAACTCTAGAGCTGAATTATGAGTATATATAATTTCTATTTTTCTATAATCTGTTGATATGATAAGTTCTTCAATATGATAGGAGAAGAAAAGGAGGATGATAAGAATAATGAGAAAAATAAGAAGAAAATATTATTTGATGATCATGAGTAGAAAAGAGTAGGATGAGATGATGATAATAATGATAATAATAATAAGAGAAGGAGGAGTTGATGGGATATGACAGATAAGGAGAAGAAAGAGAAGAAAAAGAAGAACTTCTGATCATTTTCTTTCCCTCTCATAATTATTATCCTTCTTCTCACTTCTTCTTCCACTATTATTCTCAGCTCTTCATCTTCTTCTCGTTCTCTTCCTCCTCCATTCTCATCTTCATTTTCTTCTTCTTCTCCTTATTCTTCTTCTGCTATTTCTTTGTTTCTTCTTTTTCTCCTCCTCTTCTTCCTCCTCCTAGAAGAAAAAGAAGAATAAGAAGACACGAAGAAATAGCAGAAGAAGAATAAGATGGAGATGAATAAAATGAAGATAAAAATGGAGGAGGAGGAGCTGAAGGAAGAGGAGGAGAAGGAGAAGAAGTAGTAGTAGTAGAAGAAGAAGAAGAGGAAGGAGAAGAAGAGGAAGAAAAGAAGAATAAGAAGAAGAAGAAGAAGAAGAAGAAGAAGGAGAAGAAGATGAAGGGGAAGAAGGAGGTGATGGAGTAGGAGGAAGTGTGAGTGTTAACTATTGTTATATTCTTATTGTTGAAGTTAAACTAACAATTTCTTCCAGGTTTCAGACTGGACAGACAACCAGTCCTCTTTTGAAAAAAACATGTTCTATCCAAAAATTGTCTTTGTTCAAAAAAAGGTCTGGTAAGCTTTGTTATGAAATACGGTCGAATCTCTGAAAAAGTCTCTATTTGTTTTTGGGGACCCAGGAGAACATAAGAATGTTCACACATATCAGGTCACGGCTCTCATCATTATCATCATCATCATCAGTCTCATCACCCTTATACAAACCATGACGTGGGCATCATCCCCAGTGAAAAAAATTCTCATCAAAATATTAGATTAATAGATTTTTGATGTGAGATTTGAAGTTATAAAATAAAATCATGGTAATCATCTCTTAGTGCCACAGGTTTATGCAGTCTAGTAATTTCAAATTATATTCTAAATCTGTACATGAACTGAATCACATCAAAATATTGAAAGTTGAATTCCATAAATTTAAGTACAACCCCTCCACATTCCCCAACCGCAAAGATTGGGCCCGGGCTAGGGACCGGCTTGCGGCTGTGTTACGTATATACATATATTACAATTCATATAATAATTAATCATTTTCCATCCATATAAATTTGATATGTACATTTTTAGTGCTACATACATTTTTTAAGTATAATGCATATACTGTATTACAATTTATATGACAACTTATTAATTCAAATTTATGTAATTTATTCTCATATGTTCATTTCTAGTGCTACTCTTTATATGAATATACAAATATAACAATATTACAATAATTTACATAATAATCAATCGATAATTCCAATTCATTCAAAATTGATATGTACATCTTTAGTGCTACTTGTTTACATACATGCATAATATATTACAATTTACACATGATAACTTATTAGTTCAAATTTATAAAACTCTCATATGTTCATTTCTAATGCTACTTGTTTTATGTATATACATATACTACAATTTATACAGGAACTTGAGTAATTCAAATTAACAATTTTGGCAGGTGCATTTTTAGTCCTACTTGTTCTACTTCTACTTATATTACAATTTTTCCAATTCCTAACTTATCATGACAAACTTCCCTTTCTTTGATATAATATTACTTTCTTATGATATAACTCAAGTTATGTATATACATATATTACAATAAACGTCTATTTATTTATTTCACTATTTATACAATTTTTACATGCTGGAGACCTAGATTTCTAATGTTGCAGCAATAGACATTATGATTGCAGATGAGAACATTTTCAAATTGTGTTGGCCCTACCCAGGGATGAGCTGTCAATCTAACAGGGTAGAGTTAGGCTAAAGCTGGATGACACCCAATTACCCCGCCCTCTCCTGAGGGTCGAAACTTTACAACCTGGGCTTGGTTACCAAGGTTGTAACCAAATAATGAAAATGTTCTAATCATAGATGCCAAAGCCTCAAATATTTTGCAAAACTTTCATTTTTTCAATGGATGACTTCTTACAGGATGATGTTACCCACCGACACTGCTTGAAAATCAATACTCTGAAGAGCAATTTCAAGGTGAACATGTAGTGTTTTCGACACTCATCATCAATATCTGAAAAATCGATTTTCTTGATGGTGATTTTCATTAGTCGTGCAACTACATTATTCTTGAATGAGATTTTTTTGAAAAAAGCCTTGTACATTTTCAATGAGTGGCTGACTATTTCATTGAAAGCTTTCGATGGTGCTTTCAACCCACCTCCTTCTTGCAGTCTCATACTAGAAAACGTCCTATTCATAATTAGAAGTTCTTCAGCGCTAGATAGATTGGAGTTCATATCACATTGTGAGTTGAGACATTTTTCACAAACGTATTTCCGATAGCATCTGTAAGCCAAGTACCCAGCAAAATACGTTTGTGAACAGCTCTCTAACGTGGTTGCTTCGAAGTTGTCTATTCCTGGGAGGCTCCTGGATGTCTCATCAGTTTCGAGCATGAAGAAGATTCATTGGAAGATCCAATTGACATGGTTTCCACTGACTGAACATCTTCTAGAGTTTCCGGAACTATTCCTTCCATCTTTTCATTTTGGTCAATGATAAGTATCTCATCTTCATCCAAAGTATAACTTGATGTCCTAGGTGGCTCCATCAAATACTTCAAATTGAATAGTCTCAGAGATCCTCTGAAAACCCGAACTGTTGGATTCCTATTCCATCCACCCCTTTGTCTAATTGACGAGAATAAGTTCTCGATTGGGTCCTGATTCAATCGAGAAGGGAGTAGGTATTCACTCCCTCAGCATCGATTAGAGACAACACTGAGTTTATTGTTAACAAAAATCCTTCAAAGCACGGTGGCCTCTTTTTTTTGACAATCACGGCCATAATTTCCTATATCTTGATATCCTTCTATGATATCCAAGTTTGTCGAGTACTCCAAGGCCTGTTTGATAGCCATATCATCAAACATAAGAACACATGACTTTTCTTTTGATGACATGCACCGAGCCTTCGCTCTGATCCTCTCCATTAGACCTTTGTTGAAACCAGTTCTATAGGAGTTTTTCTCAGAAATCCAAGCTTTTATAGTGCTGATGCCTGGAAAAATCATAATTTGTTTGAGAAACTTATAGGCTGCAGGAGAAACCAAATAGAGAGTTGTGCTGATCATCTTCTCCTTTTTCGACCATGGTTGATTTTTTTTATGCTTCTGCATTTCCACACGATAGCAGCTTCTTCACTTCGGAGGGGGAAATTCAACAAAGCAAATTTTTGAGAGTCAGAAACCCTTTTTTGTTTCAAGCTTCTTCAACCTGTAAATAGTTGCTCTCTTACTAGCTAACTTATTTCTCAAGACTGCAACCTTCGTTGACAACACTTTCACTTTCTCTTCCAAACTCTTATTCGATGAACCAAATAAAGCTCTATTCACCGACTTCAGCTTTGGCGATGGTGATACATTATTCACCCAAAACTTGCCAGATGGGGTGCTGAGTGATGGAGAAGTTGGTGATGGCGAGACGGGAGGATTACCCAATGCACTAATATTTCTATATTTTCGGGGAGTGGATGATGATCTATTAAGAGTCGGTGTAGGGGATTCTGGAACAAGTGGTGGGTGTGAAGGGCCAGGTATTACTTCTGGTGCAACGTAGCACAATGGAACAGCGCCATTCATCAATCGGCCACTTGGCAGAATATCCGATTCTCGAAAATGCTGCTCACAGACTCTCTTTAGCTTGTTCAATTTTGTTGGAGATAGTCCAATCAAATCAGAATTTCCTGGAAAAAAAAGATACATATTGGATGAAAGGACATCAACATATTGATGATTTACAATTTACACATGTAGGCTCCATAACACTATATTCTCTCTGCCACGACGTGAGGAATTTCTTATAACATTAAAGTAGTGATAAATACTAGTGACCCCCTGGGTTGGAGAACTCACTGAAGAACTATTATATGTAATCTTTGAAACCGGCAACTTTTAATTATAGGCTACAGAGTGTATGAAAATTATAAAAACATAAATATTTCTCTTACAAGAATAATTTGACAGTAGGTTTCATTAAGGATCCTATTTGAAATGAAATATAACTCTGTCACTTTAACATATTTGATCTAAATTATTTAGGTACCCAGGTACCTAGAATAGAAGGTACTGGCCACGCGCATCTCAATATTTTAATGATCAGAGTCAGATGATCGGTGTGACGTCATTGGTGCTCTAAATATCTATTCTTCCTATCTTTTTAATGTTAAATTGAGCAACTTTGTAAGTATTTTTCTCAAAAAGTAAATAACTTTCAAGTCCCATCAACATCTCATACAATTTTTATCTTCAATTTTTCTAGAAATTCAATAATTGAGAATTGTATTGAATACTTGCTCTCGTATTGTGAAACACATATTTCTCATTTATAATTTGTGAGAGGAATTCTCAAATGATACTTGTTCTCTTATTGTTAAACTCTCATTCTTTATTTTTTATTTGTGAAAAGGAAAACAAACTCTTCATGATCCGATAATAATGTTTTTAATAAAAATGAATCATTAATTGAAAAGTATAGGCTACGTATGATTATGAATTCATACTATAAGTACCCTACAATATTTATATTCCTTCTAAAAAAATGATAATTCTCTAAGACAAGTGGATTGGTTGAATGCCTGTTTGAAAGACTACGAAAGGATGACAACCTTAAAAATTAAAAATTTGAATAAAAAACCTGCAGTAGAAAACCTTTGAAGCCATTCATCTTTTCAAATGTTGCCAAATTAAATCAGAGAAATCTTCTATAATAATTTGCTATATTAATTCTGTGATTAAATCTATTAATTCCTTATAGAGTATCTCTTCTCGTAGTATCAAATTAATGATAGTTCTCTATCTCCAAATCGGTATGCCCTCACATTATCGAGCATTCTGGAAGATCTAAGAGTTCAAAAGTGAATTTATAAAAAAAAATTAAGATAATATTGTAGTTGTTGGTGGTACTTGAAAGCTATGTACTTTTGTAGAAGAAGACTTACAAAGTTGCTCGAGAAAAATAAAGATAAATTTTATTAGATAGAACATTTCTGTATGAATGTTATTATAATTTATTCTTTCATAATGCATTTTTTATGCTTCAGTACTCCAGAGCGAAGCTCGGTCCCCGATATTATGATTGTAATTGACTAACGGACTAGTTGACCGAGCGAAGTGAGGTCTAAGATTCAAGTCGACGGTTTTGGAATTTCTCTCAATGTTTAATGTTTTTATGTTGCGCATTTACGGCGAAATGCGGTTAAAGATTTTCATGAAATTTGACAGGTATGTTCCTTTTAAATTGCGCGTCGACATAATATATACAAGGTTTTTGGAAATTTTGCATTTCAAGGATAATATAAAAGGAAAAAGGAGCCTTCTTCATACGTCAATATTTGAGTAAAAATCAGACTATAGAATTATTCATCATAAATCAGCTGTCGAGTTGACTATAAATTGCATGCCATGAAGCATGCAATTCAATATCTCAATGTAACTTGGTAAAAAATTAACAGCTGTGAAGACTATAAATTGCATGACTATAAATTGTATCCTAATAAATAGGATGCAAAGAACTTATAACAGCTCGTCTGGGCGCCTAGATGTCTTCTGGTTTTCTCGCGCTAAATTCCGGAGAGCGTTATATGATAATTAAATCTTGTGTAAGCATGATCTGATCAAATGAATAGTTGGTGTATAACTGTGCGAGGTCTACTGTTCACAGAACTACTAGCAGTTTTGTGAACAGTAGACCTCACGCAGTATTCTCATCCACCTGATTGAAACTATAGACCTTATGGAAATACAGCAATAGACTGGCTTCTCCACACATCTGTGTAATCACTTGTCAGCTGATTTATGATGAATAATTCTTTAATCTGACTTTTACTGTAATATCGACTTATGAAGGAGGCTCCTTTTACCTTTCATATTATCCTTGAAATGCAAAATTTCCAAAAACCTTGTATATACATCGACGCGCAATTAAAAAGGAACATACCTGTCAAATTTCATGAAAATCTATTACCGCGTTTCGCCGTAAATGCGCAACTTATAAACATTTGAACATTTAAACATGTAAACATTCTAACATGTAAACATTAAGAGAAATGCCTAACCGTCGACATGAATCTTAGACCTCACTTCGCTCGGTCAAATATCAAGTTATGATGTTCATTTCTCTTCTTTTCTGATACTTTTTTTAGCAGTCAGTCCAGTAGGAAATTCATAAACTAAAAAAAAACTACTCAAGTTTCATGATATTACGTGATAATAAATATTAATATGTTATAACAATAAAATAAATAATAATTTTATTAAGTGCAATGAAAGTGAAACGAGCTCTAATGTGTCTCCAAATTTATTATTAATCTTGGTAAACAGATCTTAAAATTAGCATTGCATTATGTTGATGATGTTTATTATTGTTATAAAATAATGATATTGAATGTTGATTGGCGAAATGGAAAACATGGGTCTGATTTCTGATTACAAAGTTTCTTCCTTTAATTGACATCTAATGAATTGCGTGAGTTTTCTGTGTGAGTTTACCAAGGTTAATTGAATGGAACAATATGCCCACAACCCGGATGTTACACCGTTAGAGTTTTCTGTTTGGGGGCATTAAGCATTGGGGAGTCCGATGGTAGCAAGCATTCAAGCAAGAGAGACATCAGTGTTTTATTTAAGTCGGGCTTAGGCCACAAACTTAAGTTCAGTCATAAATTTGTCAAATTATTTTACATTGAGTTTTTTCTAGCAGCTCCTTGAAGTTTAAGAATAATTAGAGGCTAACAACTAAATATAAATGCTAGAATTGAAGGCTAATCATTACTAGAGAATTAGAATACATGCAGATTGTTCTAAGTGTAAAGGTCTACTTATAAATCTCTCAACATTGTAAAATGATATAAAAAATTAATTGAAGTGAGTGGAGAGCATTTTCAAAATTCTTTCAAGTTTACAACCTATGTGCAGTGTATTAGTTTCAATCAAATATAGCGATATGAATAGATTCTTGCTCCCTTGGTCACTTGCTCCTAAAATATACACTTACTTGGTAAACTCACTCATGAAACATCCGGTATATTATTATGAGAATTATGAAATTTTCTTACCTGTATGACGTATCCAAATTTCTGATAAAGATTTGGAAAAACGGAACATCTTCAGTCCTTTGATTTTTGCTGCACTGTTTGTGCAGCCTTTGTAAGAGCACACTGTAAATGACATCGCGGAAGCTCGATTATTCACATTGGCGAGTAACTTAGTCTCTTCACTTTTAGTCAATTGCTCGAGACCAAGACGGCAAACACGAAACTATCACAACACAATCAACCATCCAGAAAGAGGACAAACAGCAGACTGTCTTCAACAAGACAACAACCAGCCTGTAGCACCCCCAGCATAAGCGGGGCTTCAATAAACAAAAGCAGCATTTTCAAAGCTCAACACCCACCATTGAACGATTCTTATAATCAACCGTGACAAGTCCTTTCTGTGTGAAACACAAAATGCAATAGCCAAAAAGGTATCAGAGAAACGAAGTTCTCCATTATATTATAATGGTAGGATACTCAGTTTTCAAAAAAGTGACCAGCACTGATGCCGATTCCATAAGGTCTGGGTAGGTAGGTAGGTAGGTAGGCTGTGGAGCCCACCCAAAAAATATTTTGGGGGGCTGAGTCCACAAAAAATTCTGATCAATTATATGGAAAAAACCCCTCCCCAGACCCCTAACCAATGAGCCCACCCAAAGATTTTGATAAGTCGGCGCCCATGGTGGCCAGGGTATAAAAGTGATAAATTCAGAATCTTCATGTTCAAATGCATGTTAAACAGCTCATTAGTTAATAATAGTCCAGTTACGAGATAGTGAAAAAGGGCAGTTTTGATAATTAGTTCCGAAAACGCAACATTTTTCGGGTAATGATTCTGGAGTATTGGATATCTTTACAAAAGTTGACCTTATAGAGCAAGTGAGAGAAAAATGAGTATATTGTGATTCCAGGCTATTAATTATGTATACTAACATCCTGCAAAAATTCAGCTTCACCAAATATTATGGATTGGGTGACTTATGTAGTTTAAATGAATGTAATAATAGTAATACATCAGCTTCTTCTTCTTTTCTCATGTTATCTTATTCTCTTCATCTCCTACTTATTTTTCTTCATCATCATGTTGTAGCTCTTCTTCTTTTTCTCCTTCTTCTGCTTCTTACTATTATCTTTTTGTCATCATGTTCTATTATTTATTCTTCTTCTTCTACTCAAAATCGTCATTTTATTCTTATCATCTACTCATCTTCTTCTTTTTCTTCTCCTCTTCTCCATCATTCTATTCTTCCTCTTCTTCTCCTTCTTCTTTTTATTTTTTCTTCTTCTCATTGAAGAAAGAGAAGAATGGGAAGGAGTAGCAAGATAGAAATAAGAAGTGGTAGAACATGAAGAAGATTAGACAGTGGAAGAAGAAGGGAAGATCTTCTTCTTCTTCTTCTTCTTCTACGAGGAGGAAGAGAAAAAGAAGAAGAAGGAGTAGCATATGAGAGAAATAAGAATTAGTGGATCATGAAGGAGGAGAAGAGGATAAGAAAGATGAAGATATACTATACAATAGTGATAGAAAATAATAAATATTTAGAAGATGATGAACTGAAAACTTCATATTTTCTTCTTCTTCTTCTTCTTCTTCTTTTTCTTCTCTTTTTCTTATTCCTTTACTTCTTCTTTACATAGAATTCTCATTCTTACAGAACACAGAGTAATATAAATGATACAGTCATGATTCAGCTGTGAGAATGTTGGGATGAAATGCAAAGAAAACAGAAGGCGGTTGAATAATATTATTATCACAATAGTCCTATAATTGCTTCACATGTTGACAGGTGTCTGGTGCCGAGTTGACTGTGTGTGTGCATCTGTGTGGTGTGTGTGTGTGTGTGATAGTGTGAAGGAGTGAGGGGCGACTACCTGTCAGTGGAGTGGGTGATAGAGTTGTTGTGAGGACGGAGTGCGGAAGGGGGGTGTGCGAGACCGGAGTAGGGTTCTGCGCGCTACCTGCAATCTGGCAAAGGAACTACCTCGATTACGCATGAACAGAAAGTCCTATTCCGCTAGCCTTCTGTGCTATTCTGTGATATGACTCAAAGAAGTACATAGATTGAGATAGTTCAGAGTTAGAGTGGTTATCATTATAAAGAGAAAATAATAAACTTTCATTTATCAAATACATTCATTAATGCTGTTATATTTGTTTATCTTATAGAGCCAGCATAAAGGCATAATTTTATCCAAGTACATTTATTTATTTATTTATTTATTATTTTTACAAAGTAGCACTGATTGGGAGAGGAAAACTAAGGATAGTCCTTGTACTATTTCTCTCCCAAATTTAGATAACACTTTAAAAGTCCGAAATAGGGTTATGGTTTCACTTTTCTAAAATTTAGTCCATTTTCACTAAAAAACAACGAAAACTAAGAATTTTGAATTTTGACAGTTAAAAACAGAATAAAAATCAAAAATATCACATTCAAAACTAATTTATTCTTCATTCAAAACTAAAAAAAATACGAGAAATTATTGAATAGGTTTTGAAATTTGAGAGCTGAAAATTGAATTCTGAACTGTTTTATAATAGCAAAGTGGATAATAATAAAGTAGATGCCTAGAGTATAAAGTAGATAGGCCTAGAGGATATTTGAAGATTCTATTTTCCAATAATAGTAAGTTACTCATTTTGTGATGTAACCTATCCAAAGATATCACTTGCAGAAAACTTTATAGATAAATTTCTTCTTGAAGTATACTGAACTTTCATAACAATTAATTATTTTTGCTGAGGGTGATGCTCACATTAGCTCTAGGCTTGTGTGTGGGTAATGAGGCAGATAATAATGAGAGATGAATGGACCTACAGTTTTAGGTGGGTTCCGAACCACCGGGAAGCGATTTTACAACTCATGGATCATATTTAAAGGAGTTGGCTCAAGCTGTCATCCTTCCAACGAGAGTAGCGCGCACGATTCTTAACTTACTTAGGTATCTAAGCGACAGCTACCCGCGTTTTTTTGAGCTGCAAAATCACTTCCCGGTGGATTCAGGTTTTAACCTAAAACTACGTACTAATGGGCCATTCATCTCTGATCACAATCACCATCCCAGCATCCATCACATCTCATTATCACCACTCATCACAAACTCATTTGGCACAGTGAAAATTTGGGCATTATCCTCAGTTTTCAAAAAATAATTAAATAATACCTACACTGAATAAATAGAAAAAATATTGCTTGAGGAGGATGTACTCAGCTTTCAATTGAATAAAAATAATAATCCCTCACGGAAAAGTATCAGCATCAAGCTAAATTCTGAATTGAATTATTCTCGAAAATTATGTACGTCAATGTTAGGGATCAAATTAAAATGTTTACACTGTAAATAATATCTTATGACAACTTCGTTCCGGCCAAACATTGAGCTTGCGTAAAACGGAACTAAAAAACTTTGTCTGGGGAATGAATGAACTTGGAGCCGAAAATAGATTTGCAAACTCACAGCTGCCAAGATTTATTCCCGATAAATATTATGAACATTGACTTTCTCCATCTTCATTCACAATTAGTCGACTCAGTTTAAGCCACACATACATGAGACACACCACTGATGCAACCTGCAACTCAAAAAATTTTGCATTTGCATAGGTATCTATTATCATAGAGAAACAATAGCGTAAGTAGATATCCCATGGTATAGGGAGTTTATGTCGTAACTTTTACTGTTATCTCAAGTCCACGTAGTTTGAACTCTTTCCACTGTCGGTCTTTGTTTAGAGTGGGTTTCGAACTCCCTCACTCTATACGGTATTTTGCCCGGCGCCAATCAATTACTATGAATTGATAAAATTAAACTAATAAAATTGAATTGATTTGAATTGATAAAATTAATTACTTTACTGTAACTTCACTCACTGTGTGGATACTTATATTTCACTCACTGAACTAATAATAGTATTGAAGAAAAAGATAAAGATAGATAGATCAGAGTCGTGTGTAAGGGAATGTATAAAGTGAAAGGCAAAACAAAGGTTAATTATGAATTTATTATTGAACTTTAAATTTATATGAATTTATAAAAAATTGATCAAAAATATAGTAATGATTAGATATAAATACAAGATGATTAAGTTTTTTGAAAGTACAACAGTTCAAGTTTAATTTTAAACAACAAAATTTAACAAACAGTTATTATTACTTTTATCAGGTTACTTGAAAAATAAGTAATAAAATCAAAATATTGAACACCTCTAGTTAAAATACGATTATAGTCAAAAATAAGAGAATTGATAAATTTTAAAGAATGAATATGATTAGGGGAGCCTTGCTTTAAAAAACTATTATTTGTGCTTAGAAGAAAATTTCAACTGTAAGCTTCAAGAAGTTAATTAAAACTGTATCTACAGATTTGTATTTAGAAGAGCTAAATAATTAAATTTGCTGTTTACTTTGATGCTATGTAATTTGATATAGTTATTTGGGCTTTTTAGGGTGGGGTGGTGTGGATTTGAAATGAGAAAAATTGAAAATTCTAAATACAATCTTTACCTGGCTCAGTCAATTCCCTATAGGATAATTGAAGTCTGAAACCAAAAACTCACTCCTACACTGAACACTGTCCAAAATCCAAGAGACTCACAGCAACTAACAGCAACTCAACTGCCACTAACTGCCACTAACTTGCAAGGCATGGTCTGCCTGTTTAAGGGATACCTAACCTAACCTAACCTAACCTAACCTAACCTAACCATACAATTTTCCACCCCTCATCACCCTTCGCCCTCTAGCTCCGCCTACACTCAAACTCTTCAGCTAATATTCTGCTTACAAATTGAATTCAAATATCAATTTAAATTTACTATTATGTTTATTATGTTATATCATTTTAAACTATGGCTCCCCTTCATTATTAAAACAAATGATATCATACATTTTACCAATATTTAAACTCTAAAGTTTGGATACTGACAATTGAATGCATTGATTTGATTAATACAGTAATCAATCTTATAATTCTAATATGGCAAATACTTCAATAATAAATACATGAACTGAATAAAATACAATGTCATACAGTACATCATTACAATCGAGTTGAATAAATCAAATTAATAAGATACCAACTAATTACTACTTAATTAATTAAGCAGGTTTCTTATACTCATTGTCAACATGTTTCAATCAAATATACCTAATTTATTCTATTTACAAATTTGTCCTTAGCCTATGAATTCGGATTCAACTAACTTAATTAGCTTATAATAATTATTAAATTATAATTTATTGTACAACCTTATATTTGTTGAATACTTTATACATATAGCCTAATCTACTTCACGCCCTAATTTATAAATACATTTACTCATATATCATGTTTATTGTTTTATGTGATCACCATTCAAATAACTGATCATCAAATAATTGCTTCAAAAATATTCATATGCTAACCACGTGGTAAAATTGTAGCATATGCTGACCACGTGGTTACATTGAAAACTACATATCTATATTCTACTACTCTCCCAACTATATATCTATATTGCTATTCACAATCTTCATTTACCTGCCATCAACTTATGCTATAGATATATACAAGGGTTGACACAAAGCACAGTGGACCATGTGGTTTCTATTGTAGACGTGTCAGTGACTGACGTTACTGTTATCATATATTGTTAGCAATTCTCTATGACAGAATGATTTTGTCTCAAACTACTTTGAAAAGAATAATAACCCCAGTCATCTGGCTAGGTAGGCTATTCAAATGCATTCTCAATAGTTTCGAGAAACAGTTCTTTTTATTATTCTAGCTCTTCGAGCGTTCATATTCTTAAATACAATATGTTCAGAGCACGTGTTGCAACAAATAACAGAAATCTACAATTTTTAAATTTTAGGAGAGCACGTGGTCGCCATTTGTGGCTCAAGTTCTTTCCCTTGAAGCTGTGTGACACTGGTAGTCTCTCATATTGTGCCGTTCATACACTCTCACCCGGCCAAAACAGTAAAAATCGACAATAATCAACAGTAATCGGCTTGAGATAACAGTAAAAGTTACGACATAAACCCCCTATACCATGGGATATCTACTTACGCTATTGTTTCTCTATGCTATTAACATGATAACTTAATTATTTCAAATAATCATTTTATTGATACAATATTATAAAATATACTATCTTTCAGGTACAATCAATACGGTGCAATTACTACAATAGGCTGAGCAAGCCTATTTGTAGAAAATATATTTTTAATATAACATAGCCTATCTATTTTATCAAACTGCACTTCTGAAAAAAGCATTCCTATTTTCGACACTTCCACGTTCCTAGGTAATAAGTTTCTGAAAACTGCAGATCTCACATCTCACTCTCTTTTTAGATGGTTTCAAGGACTCCCACAAGTGATTGACGCTGGATATATTCTGTTAGTGAATCATCAAATATCTCATGTATTATTCAGGATTTCATTCATTCGATTTGCATTTAGATCACTCCTGGTTTATTGCTATGAAAGAACGGTGTCTTCCAATTCAGTATACATTATTTATTTGATAACTGTCAAAAATAAGTGTCACTTTGACATTGAGTTTGGATTGGCCATCAGAATCTGAAATTGAACCTGTCGTGCTCAAATTTATATTGATGAAAAATTTGCATGCAAAACAAAAATACTCAAATGCACGTGTTGTGATTATGTCAAGTGTCGGTTATTCAATTCATTTCCTCAAATTTATTTACAAATTTGCTAATTTTAAACCTGTGATTGCTGTCACTCGACGAATAGCCTAGGTACTTGTATTTGATCGGTATCGATTATACAGGGTGATTCATAATTATGGTAAAATATTTTAATACGTGATAGTGGAGGTAAAAATAAGAAAAAAAGTTCATGTAAACATATATCCATAAACGCTTCATTAGCGAGCTATACGGGGTGAAAGATTTTGCCCAGAATTCAGTTCCTCTGGTGAAATACACCGATGCTGAATTGTATGGGGACTAGTTTTTGAAAAACTTATGCTGGAAATATATGGAAAAATATCTGAAAAATTGAATAAAACTAGTCTAGAAGCTGTAGTGTGAGTAGTTTTTGAGAAAAAAGTTGAAATATGCAAAAAATCTAAGTAGAAAAACACAGACTTCTACGTTTGATGCCCAATAACTTTCTTTAATGATCAGTAAACAAATAATTTTTCGCAATGAAAATTGTAGAGAATTTAATTCTGAAAAGAATTATGTAAGCTGTGTGAACTAAATTCAAATAAAAGTTGAATAAAATGTATTCTTATGTGGTGCATTACACCACAAAAATTTGCTGTTTTATGAGGAGAGAACTATTGGAAGCTGTTTTATTCAATTTTTCAGATATTATTCCATATATATTCCCAGCATAAGTTTTTCGAAAACTAGTCCCCAAACAATTCAGCATCGGTGTATTTCACCAGAGGAACTGAATTCCGGGCGAAATCTTTCACCCTGTATAGCTCGCTAATGAAGCGTTTATGGATATATGTTTATATGAACTTTTTTCTTATTTCTACCTCTACTATCAAGTAAGAAAACAAGAATAAGTTACTGAATTACAGTTTTTTATTTACTCTTATGGCTTTTATCGGCAGAGAGATCCTTTCGGATGTTCTGCCTTGCCGTATTACCCAATGTCAATTCCTATCAACACTCAAGTTTATAGGATATGTCTTGGGTTCTTCATTTTTCTCACTAAAAATTTGCACTTTCACTTCCTGAGTTCCTTCACTGAATTACAGTTGAAAACTTTTTTCCAACTCATATTATTATTCTATTGTATTTATCTATTAATTTCTATTTTCAGGTAAAATCCCAAAAAATTGAAAATTTATTCCATTTTTAAAAATTAAATAAAATTAGGTTATTTTTTCAAAATTGAATAGGCATGAAGACGTTTGTACCATTTTGGTAACTTGATCAAAATAATTTGAAAAATATAAAAGTCTCAACCCAAGTTATTCCACAATTAAGATTATGTTATAAAGATATAGACTCATGAAAAATCAATAAAAAATTATTAGGTTCAAATTAATAAAAAACTTATAAAAACTTGTAGTACCCTTTATTAAAAACTTTAAAGTTTCTAATAAAGGGTACGACAAGCTTTCATATTGTTTTTATTAATTTGAACAAAAGTAGCCTATATAAGTTAAGTGATTTCAATATTCTTACATTTTCGTACTCTCTCTACTAACTTACAGTAGGTGTAATTTTGTACTACTGACAGTACGGTATATAAAATGAATAATTTTGTAATTATTTTGTTATGGAAGCAATTTTTGGGAGAAATCCGGTTCGCTTCCGTGTTTTTATGAATTAATTAATTAATTGAATTATTAATATAGTATGTATGAAAATTTGAATTCCTTGAAGATTGTTATAAAATTACATTTTTCAATATTTTCTCCATTGATGTGCCTAATTCCTCATGTATCAATTTCAGGGTCCAAAACAGAATTATCTATATAATAATAATAAAAATTCATGATAATAATTATTAATTATAAATAATTATAAAGAAAAATATTTGTATTATATATTATAAAGATAATTTTATTCCATTCTTATAGTGGAATGCTATTCAAGATATGAACGATCATAATATTATGTAAAAGATGATGATGATTATTATTATGTTGTGCTTTATTAAACTGCATAACTATACAAGTTGGGTTGTTGGTTTTCAGATGGTATGAGCTGCCGGAGGGTCCTCAACATTATGGTGTTCTTCGGATTTATGGTTAACTACATGTTGAGAGTGAACATGACAATTGCCATTGTTGAGATGGTGCATCCGATCAATAACACCAAAAACGTGTCTGAATCATTGAATATTTCGGCCGTCGGCGTAACTGAGTGTGGATTCCCAATTGAGAACAAAAACAAATACCAAAACATTAGTACCATGTCTGAAATTAAGGTGAGAAATTTTTATCAATCTATTCTAACAAACTAACAATAATTTGTTGAAGTTGGAAGGTCACGAAACAATGGTTTCCAATGGGAACAAATTGAAAAACATTCCAATAATAAAACTCTGCAGTCTTTAAAATTATAACTTGACATTATTTTTAATATTCAGTTTATCAGTAGCCTACTGTTCTAAAAACTCAACTTTTGCGTAAACAACAGTTTTTGCTGGCATTCGCCAGTTAACATTTCAACTTCCTCTTCACATAAATATTCATCACAAGATAACAATAATTATTCTCAGAAACTGCGAAAGTGTTACATAATTTAGATTCACATTTTGTTATCACACAATCATTGTACAATATTGACTCTATGATATAGATTGATTAGCTCCAAAAATGTAATAAATATTATTGGTCAATTATTGATAATACGTTAGAAGAACAGTTTTACTATAATTGGAATTTCTTAAGTGGTTAACAAATTGACAGTTTGAATGATTCAATTAATTAGTTACAATTTAAGTGTTTCTTGTTGAGAATAGAGCTGAGGTCTTCACTCAACTCTTGATTGATCTCATGCCACACTGTAATGTGTAATCTGATTTTCATTTTATTGCGCCTATTACCATACTGTAGCATTCTTCTGCTATAATGCATGTTATATAGAACTAATATGCAAGACATCTGAGAGTAAAATTCAATGATAAACTTATTCAACAATTAAATTTAACTTAACTTTTTAAATGAGTTATTGTTCAATGGCTGTGGAATAGGTAGGCCTACTGGTACCGTAGTTCACATCTAGGAATCAAAATCTTGATAGAATCTTACAAACGCAACACACAAGAATTCAAGAATTTTGAAGACTCCAATCTATAATTATTTATAATCTTGTTTTTATATGAACGTTGATTTAATGAGAGAATGTGCATATAAATAAAATCATTTGAAATTCCCATTTGTCATGAACGATTAAATTTAATTGCCGCCTGAAGAATTTCAAATTATATTCAAAATATGTTTCTAACTAACTTACTGAATGTATGTAATTCAACATTGGAAGACGCATTTAAAGCGTCGGTCTATTTAAAGTTCATTGAGAAGAAAGCAATAAGCTTTGGCTTATTTTCTATTAGTAATGCATCTAGCGTACCTATCTATTCTCAATTATTTATTTATATCTGAGTTTAGGCCTAAAATAGGTTCACTGTAGTGTGTAGTAAAATTCACTCCCAACTATCAGCATTCTGTATAATTAGTTTCAATGTTTCCCATTCAACCAAAGGGCCAATGCTGACAGTTTGAAGTGAATCTTACATTGAAATGCTTCACAGAAACAGAAAATGACGCTGGAATTGATACGATACATTCATGTAATTTGAGTGCCCCTTCTCCTATTAAAATAAAATAGAATATTCAACATTTTCAATAATAATTACTGTAGATAGCAGTTCAAAAATTTCAATTTTCAGCAGAATATTTTTATCTCAATGAAAAAATAGCGCACATAGTTAGGTTTAGGCTATTGGTTGGATAATAATATTGTGACCTCACTAATGAGAATAATTAAGAACTGCTCTACAGAACCAATTAGCAAATTGCAAATAATGTTAGGGAAGCTCTAATTGTCTGCTTGTCATTACTATATTGGACTTTGGATATGCGTCTCAAGATAGTTTCTGAATAAGAAGATGACGTATTTAAGATCTTATAATTGAATCTCATGTTTCAGCTTAGACTTTTAAATTGCTTTCTAGATCAATACAAATGCATCCTACTTTTATATACCTATTGTAATCCTCTACATAGTGTAGTACACAATAATTAAAGTATTTCAACAAGAGATTTTTCCGTTTGAGGAAATTTTCATATTTTTACAAACTTCCAAATTCTTGCAACTTAGAATATTGAAATAATATATTCACAATATTTTGTAATGATTATGTGTTATCTGGTAATGAATGTAATAAAATAAATGTAATTTCCTGTTAAAGATAACCAAAAAAATGTTAGATAATTTATTCATTATACTGTCGCACACTCTGAGAGGAACAAAAAGTTTGTTATTTTGTTTTTGTTAGTCATTAATGTTCAAGTTTTATCAAAGAATGGTTCAATTTAAACAGTAGTTGAATTTTTCATTTAATTTTAATTTTTGCAGCTCCTTACTTCCATATAACAGGCTAGTGCCTAAACAACACAATAATATTGTTGATTTCATAGTATTGAGAATGCTGTTTGAAACCATTTCTGTCCACATTAATATTATTGTCTTTGAACATATTCGCTCTGCTTCCTTATCTGCTCCTACTGAATTCAATACATAGGAACTTTCAGCCTTGTTACAAGAATCACCTCTCTTGGTTTTCACATTTTCAGGTTTTGTAGCCCTTGGTCCATTCTATCGAGGTCTATTCTGATCAGGTAGAATAGAAATGTTTTTTCCTACAAATATAAAAGGAAGATTTTTGATTAGGATAGGCCTATTATTTTAGTTGAGTTTTTCCTATTTTATATTGTAGATAATAATATGTAAATAACATTCTAAACATAAATATAGCCATCAACTGATTGAACGTGAACTCGGAGAGAGTATGATCTTATCATTTGATTCAAATAATGATGATGAATTATTGTATTTATCTCATTCAAGCCAGATGAATCAAACAATTACAAAATATTCAGAAAAGAAGTTAACAGTCGAATTTCCAGAAGTTCCTCTATTTATTCAATTTTGTTACATGAAAGTCCAATTATTGAAGTTTTATCAAAGTTTAATAAAGCAAAAAATAATAAATCACAATATTTCTCTTCATCATAATTAAATGCTTAATACTTGAACAATTTATTAACAATATTGAAAATGGTAGGGGACCGACAAATGCGTTTCGCCTGGGGCCGCCGATTTTCAAAAGCGGTCCTGGATCCTGTTAGAGTATCCCTGACATTGTACACGTTGATGAATTATACTGTTGATATATAATAAATTATAATTATTAATAAATAATAAATTATATTTTATATAATTCAATGATTTTTAATAATAAAAACATTGTAACTCAATTAAGGACAAAAGGAAGGACAAAAATGATTCAAGCACTAAGAATTAATTGTATAAAAGTTGATATACCATAAAAATATTTCCTTTTATACTAATATTATTCAAAGGATTAAGTTCTTGAACCAATAGATGAATAGTAATTGATTTCTGATTCAAAATTATTAACCAGACAAATGTATTTTGTCTGTAACAAATGTATTTAATGTCAAAGTTTTTAGTTTAATTGACCTATATTGAACTGCAAAACTGAATAAAAACTGCAAGTGGCCTTGTCTTTTATAATCCCTTGTGCTGAAAATATTTTGTTTGTTTTTTGTAAAAAATAAGTGCATTAGATTATTATAGCCTTGACTTGAAGCAATAAATTTAATATTACATCGGATTTAGGATCAGTCTGCCGCCTGCATCTCTGATAAATTTTTTTTAATGATCGAGTGTCAATTTTTTACTTTTGTCAAAAGTAATCTAAAGAGAATTGAATAAACAGATTCAAGGACATTGCATTTCATTATCCATATATTTATAAATATATCATCAGAAATAGGCCTAATCCGTATTTTACATTTTGTATTCAAACATTGAAAATGTTTTATTATGTATGAAACCATGTGTTTGATATTCAACTAGTAAAACTAATAATTCATTTGGAATAAAATAATATTGTTGTCTCATTCTGGAACTATTAGTCTGCTTGTCAAGTTTCTGTTTTTCATTCATTTGTGTTGATATTCGTTTGTTGGCAATCTTTGAATGATTAACTATACATTCGGATTCGGTCACCATTTTCCTATTTCGAGGCACCTAACATTTTTTCATGCATTACTATGAAAGTATCTTACACTTAATACCTTAGGTTCCTTAATATCTTACATCAAGCAAAGTAATCATTCTCTTAATCACAAATAAGTACAGTCTGTTCCAATGATCTTGAGCGATTATCTCCACAATGGATTGAATTAAACCGGAAAAATAGATATCAAATTGAATTTTCTTGAGAATAATTTTGTTCAGTTTGTGCAATTAGGTTCTGAACGTGTGTGCATCTTATGTTTTGAATATTGCCATCTACTACATATTTATTCAATTCTCAGTAATTTTATCCACTGCAATCGTCAATATTATTATTGATGATTAGTTATTTGCGCATTTCTGATTGTGACGAAAATTTCAAATTAACAACTTCTCCCTTCTTGTGAGTTGTGAAAAATTCAATGACGGAGAAAAGTTTTAAATTTCTCTATCTTATTTGTGTTTTCTCTCATTGAATGATAATTGAATAAATATCATAATAAACACTCATCTCATTCCAATTTCTATTTTTAATATTTCTGTTCTCTTCAATCTTGTGCCATCCTGCATTCACTCCTCTTTGTTCTATTTCTTTCTCTTATCAAATTCCAGTATTTCTTAATTTATTTAGCAGTGTCACATACCTCTATTAATTGAAGGTTGGTTACTTCCAAATGACTGAATTAGCAAGGTGATGGTCGATCTGTCTTTACCACCTTTCTTAGTCGAATATATTTATCATTAGATTTGATTTATTAATATACCTATGTACTCTTTATTATTACCTCAATGTATAAGTCCGCATCTTCCACTGATAGGGTGAAAAATGTCATTATTATACTTTGAGGCGAAAGCTAACACTGACGTAATGTGCGGCATCAATAATTCATTGTAATTTATTGTTCATGTATTTTCCATTCAAAATATAATTAATTCAACTTTATTCACTATAGCCTCCAATATTTGGAATGGTAATGAACTATAAAGTCTTCTCTACCTTACTCCTCTCTCCACCTCTATCCTCAATTTATCAGTGGTTACATTAATGAAATGAATGAATTTATTTGCCAAAAACAAAATACAAAAAAGCTTTACAAAAAATAAAAATAAGTATATATTATGTTACTGCACACAACTAAAATACATACATAAAAATCAAGGAAATGTTAATTTATTTTATTAGAAAAATAACGAAATGATATCCTTATTAATGATATTAGAAATTATTATTATTAGATGAAGATTTAATTTATGCTCACACGCATTAACAACATTATTCTTATTATTTCAATACCGGTACCTTTATTTCTATTTTATAACAAATTGTTTTCCTCGTTTGTGTGCTACACTCTAGACAAAACGAGATTATGCCTACAGTAAGTTTCCTAAACAGATTATTTTCCTGTTTGTGTGCTATGAAGACGACTACTAATTAATAAAATTGAATGAAAAACACTTTTCCTAACGAAATGCTTTTTTTGCTGCTGCAGACAGACGACCGTGTGCGTTTCGATTGGGACGAGTCGCAACAGAACCTGATCCTGGGCAGCTTCTTCTGGGGCTACGTGTGTACCGAGCTGCCGGGAGGGCGACTCGCCGAGGTGGTCGGTGCTCGCCGAGTGTTTGGCTACTCTATGCTCGTGTCGTCGTTGGTCACTCTCCTCACGCCCATAGCTGCCACAACCGGCTACCCGATTGTCGTTGCGCTCAGAGTGGTGCTAGGGTTCATGTTGGTCAGTCCATTTCTGCTATTGTCTATGATATAAAATATTAATCACTTTGCATTAAATAAAGGCAGAATTTGTTTGTCTTTGTTCAAGTTCATCATTAAACAATTCTGTAGCATTCATGAAAATAGTGATAAATAATAAATTATATTCTATTTTCTATTGAAGTAAACTGGAGGTTCAGATTAAACTATTTTATTATACTGGTGTCTCCTGAATTTTGTACTGGATATCGATAACTCAGATAGCATTATAAATTAGAGTAAAAATGAAATCATGCATAATTTTCCTGAAAAGCATCGAATATGTAATTGAATATATACATTGAGTAATATTTACAATATGTACATATGTAATCGAATATGTACATTGACCACTCTGGAATTTTTGACATGAGCTTCGCTACATTTGAAATTGGAGAAATAAAGAAAAATGTAGGCTACAGATATGGCGGTAGCCTGCAGCACATAAGTCAAGCTCTGAGAAATAAGAATATAAAATGACAATAACTCTTCGGATAGCACATCGTTTTAATTCTAGGGACTCGTAGTTAACTTGATGACTGAGAAAAGTAATTTTGTGAGAACCTTGTATGGTTGAATTATGAAGTTAGCAGTATGGAGAAAATAAAGATACGCTATATTTTCTTCATAATTTCATCCTTGAACTCTTCCAACCGATATTAATGTCAAAATTCAGCAATTAAATATGATAAAACTAGAAAAAAAACTCCCCAGAAGAAGAAGATTTATTGAATTGAATGAATATCAAGGAATATCAATAATACTTCATTTATAAGAAATGAATTTGATTGCGTTCTTATATCTCATGTGTGATATATAGAGTAGGCCTATGTTATTATCTCGATACGGTACTGTTACGGTATTGAATTTTTCTGTTAGGTACTTTATTCGTTTGTTGCTGGGTACTTGGAATCTTTTCCAATCTTAGAACCTCGGTAGCCTGATTCATCATTGATGTTGTTTATATATTACAGGGTGCCACATGGCCAGCAATGCACCCTATGGCAGCCCAATGGATACCACCCATGGAAAGGAGTCAGTTCGTTGCAAATATGATGGGTAAGAATACATCCTGTTTTCTGCGTGCATGTAGTTTTCCCAGCATCCCTATTTCTTCAGCACTAGCCTTGAGGATCAAGTTAAACGTGTAATTAATCCCGTACCTTATGTCATTGGAATATACCATTATATTCTATGAGGCATTGAAATGTTAAGATTTAGGAGATCTTAGAATACAATAGGACTCACATTTGTAATATATGTATTACACATGTGAATTCCTTTTATTCTAAGATCTCCTACATCTTAACTTTTAACAGGAGATCTTAGAATACAAAAGGATTAACATTTGTAATAAGAAGACATCCTACACATTATTTTTGTAATAAGATCTCCTAAATCTTAACTTTTAATAGGTTTAACTTAAATTACTTACTTGTAGAACTTTTCAATTTCTGTTTGCCAGTGTAGTTGATCTTTTAAAATATTGATCTTCAAATTACAATAAATGCATTACAAATCTGAATCATTGATATTTGAAGATGGCTTTTTCAATCTCCATATTTTAAGTGAAAGATCTACCAAACCTTCATATTTTAATAACTCACAATAACTGCATAATAGGATGTTTTTCTGAAAAGGAACGGAACCATAATAATGTTTTATAATATTCTATGTGTGAAGTGTTATAAAATTTATTCACATTCATCTGTAAATCATAATAACTACAATACAAAGGCTACTTTTTATACGTAGCCTATTTCTAGAAGGTAAAGCATGCATATAAAAAACTTTCTTTTACATTTTCACATATTATAGTGTTTATGAATTTTCAAATGCCAAGACGAAATATATAATTCCTTCAACTTAACTATAAAATCAAATAGCCTACCGGTAGTATACTAATTATAATGTTTATGAATTTTCAATTGCCAAGACCACAACTATAAAATCATACAGCCTTTGAGTAAAATCACTCCACTTGTATGGGCTATTTTGTTAAAATTAATAACACAATATAAAAACATGAAGTACCCTTTTAAAGTTCTAATTTTGAAACTTTAAAACATTTCAACAACTAGTTTCGGTCTAATTTGGCCATTTTCAAGTTTTTTGGCATTCTAACTTGAAAATGGCCAAAGTAGGCCGAAACTAGTTGTTGAAATGTTTTAAAGTATTGAAATGTTTCAAATAAAAAGGGTACTTTATGTTATTATATTTTTTTTCATTAATAAGCCTATCATCAGTATGGTTATTCAATTAATAAATTATTTCACGTTGTTAGATGTGATATATTTTATAAGCTTTATGTTACCGTTCTTTTGTGTTTGAATAGTTCTTGACCTTGACAGTTGTGAAGTGTTTTGTCTCAATAAATATGAATTTTGATTTTTGCAGCGTCTTCGCTTGGAGCAGCGATCACCCTGCCGGTGTGTGGCTACGTGCTGGCCTGGCTCGGCTGGGAGAGCGTGTTCTACATGACGGGAGTGATCGGTCTGCTCTGGTCCATCTCCTGGTTCCTGCTGGTGTTCGACACACCCGCCCAACACCCGCGCATCTCACCCGACGAGAGGACCTACATCGAGGAGTCTATCGGAACCGGGACTACTACTAGTCACAAGGTCACTAAAATAGCCCAATTAATATACGAGAATATTCCCAGCTATTTGTTATAATTTCTCTACTTTCCCCGTTCATGTGCCGCTATAGGAGTACGTAAAAAATCGACTCATTTATTAATCTATCAATATCACAAATCATATAGAAAACATCAACTTTTTGGTGAGGGCTACTATTATTCATCTGAAAATTGAAAATCCAACTACCTTTTTTAAACTTCTATTCACATGTTTCAACATATTGATGCCATTTCAATTAGTTTAAGAGTGTTGTTAGTTAGTTTAAGATTATTTTAAGAGTGAATGAAATAACGTTATAAAGTTTTTTGGTATTAATATGTTGAAAAGTGTTGCAAATAAAAGTTTTAAAAAGGGATACTTGGATTTTTAATTCTCAGATACATATAGAAATTATATATTCATTCCATCAAAGTAGTCATAGATCTATGAAATACATATTTCATAGAAAATATGATATTGCATTCATCAAAATTTTGGTTATACACCATTATCATAATCAAACAAAAGTCAGATGATTGCTATCAACTATACTGAAGAGCAAATAGCTACTCTTATAACTATAGCAATATATCTCTTACAAATAGCAGATAGCAGATAGCTTCTATCAACTATCCCGTAGGGCAAATAGTTTTTGAATAGTAGATCTCATAGAATTTTCTCCCAACTGTTCTCCCTGTTTTCAATATTTGCATAGTAGTATAAGTTAGGGTAGTTGAGGTCAATTAGTTTTTTTTTTATTATTTAATAATATTGGTATTTTGAACCGTATTTTATTTATTTGATAGTAACAGAGTGGGAGCATATAGAGGAATACTAAAAAAATTTGCTCTCTGATCATACAATTACAATAATTAAGGATAAATATAGGTAATATTAAAACTAAGACTAGTTAATAACAAAGTTAACAAATCTTAATAAAACAAAACCAAAATTACCCTCATTAAACATTGGATGTTGCTGAAGATTTACAATGTGATAGAGTGATACTGGTGAATATAATTCAGTGATGATTGAATTGTTAATTATATTAGTAAGAGCAGACGACTAGAAGAGGTTGGCGGATTAAGGAACCGACAAACCTTTTCGAATTGAATGGGAGACATAATAATGGAAGAGACCAAGGCTGGTTGAATGTTTATACATTGTTTCATGCTATTTATGAATGAATTATAATGATGATAGGAGTTGCATTGAGGAACCCGAAATTTGAAAATGGAGCGCCACGTGACTGAGAGGAATTAGTTATTTAATCATTAAAATTTGATAATTATGTGTTTTTGAAATCAATAAGTGGGATCTTTTTCGCCTTGAAAATCATTATTTGTTTTGTTACCTTTTCATACAAGTCTTCTCACTCACTATCCAAGTCTATTTTAATCCTGCATGAGTACTAAATGAAGGGATACATTTGTAGAAAAATGACAAAAGCGGCTTATAGACGGGGAATGTAGAGACGGCAAGTTACTGGCGGCTAGTGCCTTTCATTATGTTACTATCAACCAATTCCCATCATTTTGATAAGACTGAATTTCTTTTCATGTAGATTAAAATATATTCATAAGCTGGCTTAAATAATCCCCAAATGATAATGGTATAACAATATTATTTTTCACAAAATATGATCTGAGAGTTATCAATCAATTTGAGATGATATTTATCAAAATAACGTAATGTTATATTGTTTTGTATCTGCATATTTTGAACAGAGAGCCGTCCATTCATGAGGAATGGCACCCAAAATAGCCTTCCCATCAACACTACTCCTGCTATTATAGGCTAACAGGCATAAACAATCCACCATAATAAAAGACATCCAGTAGAGTTGTGTTTGTTTATTTATTCATTAATTTGTTTATACTCTGTGCTATAAAATTTTAAGGCTGTGCAATAGGCTGAAAAACTTTTTACTGGAGTATTTGTCAAAGTTTTTTGATTTGAATACTATCAAGTTATATATTTAAAATACAGTAGAACTCCAACTATCCGAATTAATGGGGACCGGGACCCACTCGGATAATCGGAGTTATTGTTTTTTTAATTGCGATTGGAGAGAAAAAAAGCTACGTTTTTATATTGCACTATTTTTTTATTGAATTATATGAAAGAAACATGATATTTTCACATGTTTTAAATATAAATAAAATGTACAAGTTTAGAAATAAAAAATCATTGTTTTTAAACATCTCCGTCAATGTAAGCTGTTTTGCGGTCTTCATCCGTTTCCAGGTCACGCAATAGTGAGCGAACGCGCAAACACTGGCTTCGCGGGGGGAAGAATAATAGCGCACTTAGATTTTTTGGACAATTTTTTTTTTGAAAGTGATTCGGATAATCGGCGATTCGGATAGTTGGAGTTCTACTGTAAAACAAAAAAAATCACAGAAAAAAGTATTTTCTTTATTATTTAATAATATTGGTATTTTGAACCGTATTTTATTTATTTGATAGTAACAGAGTGGGAGCATATAGAGGAATACTACAAAAATTTGCTCTCTGATCATACAATTACAATAATTAAGGATAAATATAGGTAATATTAAAATTAAGACTAGTCAATAACAAAGTTAACAAATCTTAATAAAACAAAACCAAAATTACCCTCATTAAACATTGGATGTTGCTGAAGATTTACAATGTGATAGAGTGATACTGGTGAATATAATTTAGTGATGATTGAATTGTTAATTATATTAGTAAGAGCAGACGACTAGAAGAGGTTGGCGGATTAAGGAACCGACAAACCTTTTCGAATTGAATGGGAGACATAATAATGGAAGAGACCAAGGCTGGTTGAATGTTTATACATTGTTTCATGCTATTTATGAATGAATTATAATGATGATAGGAGTTGCATTGAGGAACCCGAAATTTGAAAATGGAGCGCCACGTGACTGAGAGGAATTAGTTATTTAATCATTAAAATTTGATAATTATGTGTTTTTGAAATCAATAAGTGGGATCTTTTTCGCCTTGAAAATCATTATTTGTTTTGTTACCTTTTCATACAAGTCTTCTCACTCACTATCCAAGTCTATTTTAATCCTGCATGAGTACTAAATGAAGGGATACATTTGTAGAAAAATGACAAAAGCGGCTTATAGACGGGGAATGTAGAGACGGCAAGTTACTGGCGGCTAGTGCCTTTCATTATGTTACTATCAACCAATTCCCATCATTTTGATAAAACTGAATTTCTTTTCATGTAGATTAAAATATATTCATAAGCTGGCTTAAATAATCCCCAAATGATAATGGTATAACAATATTATTTTTCACAAAATATGATCTGAGAGTTATCAATCAATTTGAGATGATATTTATCAAAATAACGTAATGTTATATTGTTTTGTATCTGCATATTTTGAACAGAGAGCCGTCCATTCATGAGGAATGGCACCCAAAATAGCCTTCCCATCAACACTACTCCTGCTATTATAGGCTAACAGGCATTAACAATCCACCATAATAAAAGACATCCAGTAGAGTTGTGTTTGTTTATTTATTCATTAATTTGTTTATACTCTGTGCTATAAAATTTTAAGGCTGTGCAATAGGCTGAAAAACTTTTTACTGGAGTATTTGTCAAAGTTTTTTGATTTGAATACTATCAAGTTATCTATTTAAAATACAGTAGAACTCCAATTATCCGAATTAATGGGGACCGGGACCCACTCGGATAATCGGAGTTATTGTTTTTTTAATTGCGATTGGAGAGAAAAAAACTACGTTTTTATATTGCACTATTTTTTTATTGAATTATATGAAAGAAACATGATATTTTCACATGTTTTAAATATAAATAAAATGTACAAGTTTAGAAATAAAAAATCATTGTTTTTAAACATCTCCGTCAATGTAAGCTGTTTTGCGGTCTTCATCCGTTTCCAGGTCACGCAATAGTGAGCGAACGCGCAAACACTGGCTTCGCGGAGGGAAGAATAATAGCGCACTTAGATTTTTTGGACAATTTTTTTTTTGAAAGTGATTCGGATAATCGGCGATTCGGATAGTTGGAGTTCTACTGTAAAACAAAAAAAATCACAGAAAAAAGTATTTTCTGATTATTACTTTTTAAGACTGGCAATGAATCGTTTAAACTACAGTTCGTAAAAACTTGGTAAATTTTCAGGCATTGAAAGTGCCGTGGAAGCGCATCTTGACATCACCTCCCGTCTGGGCCATCATCATCACACACGGCTGCAGCGTGTTCGGTTATTTCACAATAGTCAACCAACTACCAACATTCATGAAGTACATTCTAGCGTTCAACATAAAGGAGGTGAGTACAGTTATCAACAAACCTCCATACTGCGATTGAAATTTTAAAATGAGTTTACTTATTTGGGTATTTATCTTCAGAAACCAAAAACTATGCTTTATATACGGTACAGTAGCCTACTTGGGTCAGATCGAGGAATAGAAGAATATAAAGATATTCACTGAATTTACTTACATAATTAACAACCTTTAAGCTACACTATTGTAAAATGGCATTCATTTATTCATGTAAAACTTTACAAATCATGGTAACTTTCTCTATTCAATATATATTATTTAAACATTATATATTATATCATATAACCATATTCAATGTCTTCTAGGCTACTTGAAATTTTTACAAACAAATCAACAAGTAGCCTACCGTACTCTCTTATTTGTATTTGATGAAAACTTTATAATCTGTCTCTTGAGAACACATTTTTCTACTCTAAGGTCATTTTCAAATCATTGAAATGACTTGTATACTTGCAGTTGAAACATGTTGTGTTTTTGAAAAACAAATAAAATATTCCTAAAATACAAATTAAAAGGTAGGGACTACTAGCAGTTGATTGGTGTAAACCCATATTCAAATGCAATGCTTCACTGTTTACTATTTCATCTTTCTGTTTTATTATAAAAATATCAAAATATTCAACAAGCAAAATCGTATATTATTTTCATCTTCAAAATATTAGGTACTGCAATTTCAATCCTCACATATAAAGTGTTTAAAGGTTGTCAACCGGGTGGATTTTACCTGGGTGCCTTATTCAACATAAGCACTCTATCAGTTCAACTCTCAAGTGTCTAAGATAAGAGTGCTTTTACTTGCAAAAACACTGACAGATTGGTCAATTAATTGATTGATTAATAACTCACTTCAAAAAGTGACAAATGTCATGTTCAGAGTCATTTTATGGATGTTATTAACTCTAATTTCGACTAGGTACTTCATAATGATTGAAAGTAGTGATTGATGCAGCTCGTATGTCATGATGACAATAAAATTTTGGTTTTCAGTGTTGACTTTCAAATTTATCGACTTCCGCTAAAACAAATCCGCAAGTTTATTACAGACATTAGATTCAAAATTTATTGCGATGCGACAGTTTGACGTAGGCTATAATTTAGTGTACTGATAAGGTGATTATTAAGTCTGTGATGAATTATGTTCACTTGAATTGAACTTGATGAACTAATTTTTCTCAGAATGGTCTTCTATCCAGTTTGCCTTATCTTGGTAAATATCTGATGGCCGTTTCAACAAGTTACATTGCTGATTGGCTCAGATCTTCCGGAAAATTATCGACAACAGCAACGAGAAAACTGTTTACAACATGTGGTGAGTATATGAAATTTAGTATAATTAGAATGTCTCATAAATGTCTACTATATTGATGGATTGGTCACTTTCTCAATAATTTATACTCTTTTCTGTGAAATAGTGTGGAATGTAGTTGATCAGTTAACCCTCTCTTAGCCCAAGACGTTTCTCTCTGAAAAGAAATAGAATTATCAACACTAGTACGACTATACATTATTTACTGCCGAGTGAGACTCACAATTGTTATGTAATTCAGATAGCTGGCCGAGTTGATCTAGTGATAAGGAGCGTTACAAACTTCAGTCTGCTAGCACCGCCTGGCCGGTTCATGGATTCCCGCCGGTGGCATCAACATTCATCAAGTCACCAACGCAATTTCCATTACCCACGCATAGGCAATAACCAAAAAGCCTATGTGGGAGTGATTCATCCACAATTAAAGGGAGAAATCATAATTTGTTCGAAAAATGCTCATATTAATCACATATAACATACAAGAGATAGTTTACTATAAATTATGAGATTTGTCAGAATCCTACCAGTAATACTGATTACTCATAATCCTGTTTGTCCTTGTGCATGAAGGTTCAATAATTTTTTGATAAAAGTAGGCTACAGTATTCTAGGATGTTGCCATAAATTTATGATATGTTTCATTATAAAAACTTTATTAAATCAAAGGTTTCATGAAGATATACTACCTACTGAATTGAATGGTCGGCTGAAATTCTGATGTATCTTAAGACGACTTTCATTTTTGCTTCAGAAGTCCTCAGAATTGCTATAATCATATTGAAATTATATATTTAAGTACTGTTATTTGAACAAATTGTTTACTATTATGATGTCCTCGTTATAAAGACAGTACCTAGTATTAGATAACATTGGTGTTGCTATCCTTGTCTATCATTCGACAAAGCAGTAATTGCTATCCTTTTCCAGCTATGTAACGTTGCCAGATCGTTTGTCAACAATGTAGAAATATTATTTATTGACAAAATATTCAATTTCAATAACAAAAATTCATTATTGAATAATATTGAAAATTGTTCATTGAAAATCATTTAATCATTTTTCTTTGTGAATAATCATTTTATTTTAATCATTTTTATTTCTAAAAGAATGAACAGTTATGATATTGCATTAGAGGTATACCGATATCAGCTATGTTCCATAGAAGGCAGTGGCAATGCAGAGAATCGGCAACGTTGTTCTACTATATTTCTTTACTGCCATTATAACCTGGACCTCACTATAGTGAATATTCAATCTTACTCTTTTATTATGTTGTTCATATGTATTTTATTCATGTTTATCATTTCCATTGATTCAATTTTTTGAAACTATCTATTTACAACTTAGATATAACAACTAATATTTGATAGTTGTTGTTATAATGATACAATCCATCAACAGAATTGTATCATTTGTACTGCTGTTATTAGATTGAAAAATGTATTCTTATTTTTAGAACTCGTGTGGCTGAAGCTCAAGGCTTCTTTTCCAGTCACGCCAAAAACTATTGTAATTTAATGATTATTTTATTTGTAAAAATATTTCTTGTATTTGACAATAAATTCATCATTCATTATATCTTGATGATCTACAGAAAACCATTTCAGTTGGGTTCTTGACAAATTTTAATTTTCTAACAGTTTTCAAGAATTCAACATCCACCCATTGACAAAAACTAGTATGATACAAAAATTGAGTACCGGTACACAATCAGAACTACTTTGTCTAGTACCAAATATGAAAAAACCTATGCTATTTCTCAAACAGCATTTAATGAATGATAATTTTTCAGCTGTGATGTTGCCTGGAGTACTGATGATTGTTCAAGTATTCTTCGTGTGCAGTAGAGTTGGTTCGGTTGCAATTCTGACTATAGCATTGACAATAAACGGGGCTGTAACAGCAGGCTATCTTGGAAATGGACTTGACATTGCACCTAATTTCTCAGGTAAACTGTTATTAGGACTATAAATATTCAGCTGAAAATATTTTTCAGCAAAAATCTTGCATGTAAATTTAAGTGGCCAAAAAGAAATATGAGCATTTAATCGATTGAAAGATTCACATGGTACTGTATATTTGGAGAAAAATTTAATAATTAAAATATGAACATTATATGACCCATCGATGTAAGTCTTCTTATTACTTCAAAAATAATACGAGTTCCTCTCATAGTATTGCAGTTGAATGTGGAAACTGAATTTTGTCAACATTCAAGAGTACCTAACTCATTTATTCGCAAAATATGATAACCTACATATTGATTTTATCCGATTGACATATCATTATGAGGGTACCGTATCTATAATAAAAGATAATAATTTCATTTGATATTATGAATTTTCCACAATTGGCTATTACGATTTCAAGTTTGGACAACAAGCTTTTGAAAACTTTTTAATGGTGACATTTTCAGGAGCTTTTCGATTTGAATACCGGTACTATCAAGTTACATTACTCTAATAAAATGGATTCTTAGGAAAATGTTTTATTTGTTATCACTACCTTTTGAGATATTAGAACGCCTAAAGCTCAAATTTTTTATATAAGCTCATTTCAGGATTGCTAGCGATCAATCAATGCAATTCATGCATTTTTTAAGATTCATTTTTCAAGTTATCCTTTATGGAATAAGAAAGGCCCAAGTAATTTCCCAGAACGTCAATTTAAGTGTATTCATTCAAGTTTTAAAGAATATTTCAAAATAACTCAGGTTTTCAAAAAAATTGCACAATCTACGTACCTTCAATCTATTGGTTAATTTTATTACAATTAAATTACCGTATTCATCAATTTATTGATTGTTCCTATTTTATGTTTCCAGGTACAATATTCGGAATGGAGACACAATTATTGGTACCGTACAGTAATAATAATAATAATAATAATAATAATATTTTATTTATTCAATACAGTATCAAACAATACAATTGAATATCGTCATTAAAATGAACTTATACCTAAAAAAATACTAATTTTCATGTTATACATAATATCACAGGCTATAGTCACAGTTTACAGTCTTGTATCAGTCATATTTTCAACATAGTAATATTTAACATCGTTATTTTATAATATATTCACAGCCTAAATATGATTGTCACATAAAAAGTCATTAACACTATAAAAACATTTGTTAGAAAGGTAACTGTATAAATCTGTTTTGAATGTTTTGTTTCTATGATCTAAACTACCAGGCAGTTTATTCAGGAATTTTGTCCCAATGTAACTGGTCTTTTTTTCAAACATAGCTAGCCTATGAGGTTGCACAGTCAAATCATTTCTATTCCTTGTATTGTGAGAGTGTACCTGTGCATGAGTCACAAATCTATTAATATTTTTTACAACATACAATATTGTTTTAAAAATAAAAATGCACGGTACTGTTAATATAGACATTTTCTTAAAATATTCTCTACAAGGATGATTAAACCCCAGGCCCGCCAAGTACCTAATAGCACGCTTTGTAGTACAAATATCTTGTTAATATTCTGTAATGTTGTGCTACCCCAGAGCTCTATACCATATGAAATATGAGAGTAATCAGTGCATAATATAATGTTTTTGCTGTTTCATTGGGCACATACCTAACCATGTTCCTTAATACAAACAGATTACTACTGATTCTAGTGGCCAATTCATCAGTATGCACATTCCATGAGAGATCCTTGTCTATCATTAACCCCAGTAGGTTTGCTTCTGTTACATTTTCAACCATTGAATCGCCAATACTAATCATAGGCTGGAAGAGATGATTTTTAGACCCAAATTGAATACACTTACTCTTTTGCGGGTTCACTGCCAATTTTGACTCATTATAATATTGTGCAACCAAATTTGTTTTAACATTAGCTTCTACCTCAAGATCATTCAAGTTTTTGTTGTTGAACATCATGATGTATCGTCAGCGTAGAGTGTAATATTCAAACCTACTGGGACTGAGGCTTGCACATTGTTAGTGTAAAGGACAAAGAGCAATGGGCCTAAAATAGAACCCTGTGGCACCCCTCTTGTAACACTCAATCGCATCGATTGAGCTACATGAGACTGAGATTCAACTGTAACAAATTGAAACCTATTTGTCAAATAGGACTTGATTAGACAACTACAGATTCCTCTTATTCCAATATTTGAAAGCCTATCAAGAAGTATGTCGTTATCAACGCTATCAAAGGCCTTTGAAAGATCCATGAATGTACCGATAACAAAGTTTCCCTTATCGACCTGTTCAATAACATTCTCAACAAAAGTGACCGCTGCAGTAATTGTCGACCTACCTTTTACAAAACCATTTTGACAAGCTGAAATTAAATCAAATTTTTCGAGGTAAGTCATTATCCTGGAATAAATTAGTTTCTCAAATACCTTTGACAGAGATGGAAGAATAGAAATAGGTCTATAATTTTGTATATCAGTTCTAGCACCTTGTTTAAACAATGGTTTTACCTTGGCAATTTTAAGTAGATCTGGAAAATACCCGTTTCGAAAGCGTTATTCATTATTAATACTAGTGGTGGAGCTATTTCAATACAACATTCCTTAATCACTGTCACTGGGATATTATCAAATCCAACACTATTTTTCGTTTTGATACTTTTTATTATTTTTATAATCTCATCATTATTAGTTGGAAACAAGAAAAAATTTCTGTTGAAATTGAATTTGAAGAAGAGGAGTCATTAATTTGTAGATTTGATTTATGATGAATCCTGCCTGTTGATAGTGAATATGAATCTCAAATATAGCTGATTTTTGTTGAACGTCTCCTTATTCTCATCCATATATTATCATGTCTATATCTATTACTATATCTTGAACCCTATTCTTCATACGGTATCATCTATAGTTTCATCATACGTTGATTCTCTGTTAAAGTAAAGTTCTTCTCCTGATTAAATAAAATCATATTATTAGTTTCTTTATTTATCACAAAAACACAAACTTTTATATATTGCAGTATGGAAATACAGACTAATTTAAAATAGATATTGAACATTGTAAGACGAAAGCTACACTATTAGGTACCGCACACTAAAAATGGTCTAGATTTGAATAATTGAATGATAATGAAATAGAATTATACTAATAACCTAACTACTTTATTCTCATTCCATATTTTCTGATTGCAGCAAACCTTTTCTCAATGGCAAATAGTGTTCTACATCCTGGCAGGCACCTATACGTTTGGTGGTCTAGTGTTCCTGATTTTTGGAAGTGGTAAGATGCAGTCATGGAACTCACCAGCCGGGCCCAATCGCGAAATTAACGACCACAACAAAGACATCGTAAAGAATAAGGAAGTTATCCCACTTCAAAAAAAGTAGTTAGTAGATAATGTGATAGTCAGCAATTGACAGCTGGGATGACTCTAATAACTTTACTCATTGCTATGCAATGGATACACGAAGATACATAAGACAGATACAGTATATAAAAACATTTATGTATTGTGAGAGTACCTAAAACTTATATTAGCTTTATTGGCATCCGTGAAGGACAAGCATCTCTTTGGAGGCATTTGTATTTTAATACAATAATTCTAGTGAGTAGAGGGTGAAAGCTTACCCAGTTATTTTATTGACATTAATATATTATATTAGTAGAATATAATATTATTCTAGAGGAAATATAATAGACCATAGAATCAATATCTCTTCTATGATAATACCTACATTGATATTGCTTTCGATATAAATTCTAAGATTCCATCACAATTATATAACTCATCAAACAGTATAAAAGCAAAATTGCTGAAAGGTATACCAGAAAAATTATAAATCAATATACATTTTAATATTACCGGTAGTATCATAATGTTTGATCGATTCTCTAATCTTAAGATCCCATAAATTTAGAACAGAAATACACAATGATTTTTTAAAGAAAAATGATGAGAAGCTATTGTATCATCAATGATATTATCTATCAAATTGTTACTATAAGAGGACATTGCCGGAAGAAGGGCGTATAACCAAAAAGAGAGTTTTGAGATAATTGCATTTGAAGTTTTACTTGTTGAATATTTTTGTCAATTCGAATATTCAATGCTCGCTGTATTTTTCATATTGTAAATTGGTTTTCTGACAATAAGAAATATCAACATTTGATAAAAATGTTGTTTTCAATTCTTTGAAAAATAAAAAATAAGAGATACTATGTGTTATACGCCCTTCTTCTGGCAATCATATGAGAATATGAATTTTTTGGAAATAATTGATTCATATAGAATAAAATGCAGGTTTATTCTATTAAATACATCGGTGGAAATCACATAGTTCAAATAGTCAGATAGAATAAATATTATCTCTCTCCAAATAAATCAAATAGATAGATTAACAAGGGTGGAGTATCTTCAATCCATGCTTGGTCAGTTTCAGGCAAGTACTTGAATAAACTTTTCACATCATCTATTTTAGCTTGTGGAACATTAGGGTACTGAACCAGGGTACTAACAGCTTAGTACCAGTACCGGTAACCATAACCTCAACCGAAAAGCAAGATTTTGCTTGTCACATGTTTTACTACCAACTGAACATGTGTTTGGAAAAATATCTCTAACTTCATCAAATAAAATTCCCTGATCGTGATGAGATTTGGAGGGGATACTAACAAGAACATGGCGGATTGAATAAGCCGATTGCCGGAAAAGGGCCTATGAGCGTATACGCCCCTCTTCCGGCAATGTCCTAGTAATATTTTTATGAACTATTATATTTTAATTGAAATGACCAAAACTTCAATTGTCACAAATAGATTCAATACTGTAATAATATTCTAAATCTATATTTGAATTCCAATCTTTTCTTATATTCAAAAGTTTTTATAAGTACCGGTACCGTACATTTATTACGATACCTCATTGTATTTATTCCACTTCATTTCTATGTTCTTGAGTAATAAATATTTTTTTTTAAATTGTTCTATTTTTTAATCCAAACTCAAATTCATTTTTTCATTTCTTTGCATCACCTAATACTGAAAGTAGCCTATTAGTCCAGTCAAACTGTCGTTTTTCAGGGTACAGCCCCTGAAGAATTTTTCTCGACAGTTCTCAAATTTTATATTTCTTGATCAAATTTTAGTTATGATACATGATTTTGAACCGCCTTGACGAGCTGAAAACAATGAGCTGTGTAATACGAGGAGATCTGATCATTTTTTCAAAAGTTAGTGTTTAAAGTTTTGATCCTTGACGTATTCTTATGCGTACAACACACCCCCAACCACCACCACACTAGGAAATACTGAAATTAAGATGTATCTAACGGGTGATTCTCAAAGAACATAACCCTCGTAAGATGATTTCATCCGATGCTTATTAGGAAGGTCTTGAAAAGGTATTATAATGTAAAAGTCGTATTTTGGCTGTAGGACATGATTTTCAATTTTGGGTGTATTCCCCCATCCCCCCTCTACTAAATTTAAAAAATTCTCAAGGAATCCTGTTCAGAATTAATTGGTATTTCACGTGTAGATTTTTAAATCATTACTAGAAAAAGATCCAATGGTAAAAATGGAAAATGGTAGAGTCTTGCGCGATCTATTAATTTATTGGAAATTTTATTATCTTTAATAGTAGAGAATGCTTTGTCTCGAAAAACTCAAGGTTTTCGAGATTAAATGAAAAAAAATTCAAAAAGTCAGAGGTTTTGGGGGTGAAGCCACCCTCTGGCTTGTCAAAAAACTCCAGATTTGAATTCAGCGCCCCAAAATACATATAGAATCGTCGAGAAAATTCTTTCGGGGCTATTTCCTGAAAAACGACCTTTCAACTGGACTATATAGGTAGTTCAGTCACGAGGTAGTGAAAAAGGGCCATTTGGGGAATTAATTCCGAACACGCTAAAGTTTTCGTGGAATGGAGCTTTTTACAGAACTCCCCAAAAACTTTGAATTTTCGGTTGGATTTCCAGTTCATTGAGATTTTTGCCAAATCGAGTCATCGGATAGAAAAATTTACTCTTACCTTTTTTCTAGATAATAAAATTTAGAATGAAATGGAATAGTTCGTAGCCCTCTATCTCCATTGAATGCTGATCGATTTACATTTTTTCAAAAATTAGTCAAATTTTCGGAAAACCGAAATTCGGAGAAAATTTCGTTTTTTTATCGACTATATCTTAAAATTTCTACAATTTAAATGTATAATTCAAAATTCCTCTGGGCGTAATTTTGTGCTCTACAACCTGAGATCAGGTTGATCTCAGGTGAGATCAGGTTCCATCTCGAATAGATTTCCAGTTAGGTCCCGATAACAAATTGTATTTCATCTGACCAGTGGGATTCCATGTAACCACATGTTGCTGGTAGTATTAGGCTACTTGAATGGACATTTACCGCAAAGCTTACATAGTGCACATTAACTGGACAATTAAGATTTTAGAACATTACTAAAGTACCTATGACTTATGATACATAATTTTGAAGGTTTTAAAACGTATATAGCCTATCTTTAATAACAAACATTTTTTTCAAAGGACGAAAGCGTAAACTTTTATTTGACAAAATATAAAATTATGAGTAAAAGTTTCCAAATTTTCTGGCTTTGTTTGGGATTAACTTCCTGAACAATGGATATACTAGATAATGCCCCCTGTGGGTTGGGGGAGTTTTGAGTCGATCATCGTACTCAAGAATGTGTTGAACACCAGAATTTACCCACAGCATCCATGCTTGTCGTAGGAGGCGACTAAAATGGACCTCAAGGCAACTCCAGAAGTTGCCTTGCCTTCAAACCCACGGGATCTGCCCCATCAGGGCAGTTTCAGAGGGGCAAAAAGATAAACCCAAGAGACCAGAGGTGGGTGAAACTCCAGGCATAAATGTGGGTCGAGGTTGGCCGGGCGCCGGCGCCCTAGAGGCAGTTTGGCGTCCCCTCTTTCAGCGGAAGGACCTACAAAAAAGCCAAGAGTGGAATTCACGTAGGTTTGTGGATGGAGAGGCCAAGACTCACCACTGCTCAAAGAAGGGCGGCCATTCAGGCAAAACTTCTTGGGAGAGGTGAGGCTTTTGACCCTTCAGAGTTTCGGAGGGGCAAAAAGAAAAACTCAAGAGACCAGAGATGGGTGAGACTCCAGGCACAAATGTGGGTCAAGAGGCTGAGTCGAGGGTGGCCGGGCGCCGGGCGCCCTAGAGGCAGTTTGGCGTCCCCTCTCTCAGCGGAAGGACCTACAAAATGGCCAGGAGTGGAACTCACATAGGTCTCGAGGACTAATCAGTCTGAAGAGACTGCCAAGCATATCACACTGGATTGCGACAAGGATTGCAACCAGGTGATGAATGGAATGTTATAGTCAGGTCCACGTTATAATGACAGTATTTGATCTACTTTGGGTTTGCTATCATTGTCTATCATTTGACAAAGCCGGTGATACTATCCTTTTCTAGGTCCACAACAATGCCAATTATGTTTTTCACAGTGTAGAAATATAATTAATTAACGCAGAGAATCGGCATCGCTATTCTTCTATCTTTATCCACTGCCATTATAACGTGGACCTCACTATAGTATAGGGAAAAACCCCTGGTTCTTGTAAAGGACAAACGTATTGGTTTGCCTAACTAACATATTACTTGGGAACACAATAAGCTTCGGTTGACGTGTGGGGCTCTTTGAACCTTTGGTTCCTTGAATCCGTCCCTTCAAAAACAATAAACAACAATACTAGATAATGTTATAATGCAAAACTGTAGTTCCATTCATCCTTGAAACAATGGAATCAAAATCATCTTGATACCATGACTCGGTACCCAGAAATACTTGTTTTATGAAACCATTTCAGTTTCAAACTTCGGGGGGTTCTGGGGAGGGGATGAGTATTTTGTGATTCCAGGAAATCCGGGCTATGTACTATGAATACTGACCTCCTCCGAAAATTCAGCTTTCCCTTAATTAGTTGCGTTGTCTTTTTGGCTGGGCTATTATTAGCGAAATATTGGACAATTACGGTTAATTATGCATAGTTATTGTTAAATCATTCTACCTGGTGGAATACTCAATATGAATAGTTAGAAATCTTGTCAAGGTTGTAGAGAATTTCCTCCTCTCTCCATTACCATATACCATTTTATTTATACGATTACAAATAATACGTTGCAGCTGAAAAAGATGACGAATTTCATTTTTCCCTTTTTTACGATTGTACTAATAATCTACAGTCTTTAAATGTACATGATAGGAGCTTGTGATCGGTCTCAAAATTGTAGAGAATTCCATGCCCTACATGCTCATTCGCCTCAAATCCATCTTCAAGCATTTTCCTCTATCAAAAAACCACGGAGAACGTGAAAATGAGAAAAATATCTCCATTTTCATTATTTTTTTTTCAAACGAGCCGTAAATCCGTGGGTTTTGGGAGACTCTGTAAAAAGCTCCAGTGCTGGAAGGTGAACTTTTTTATTTAGTATGTCCAATACTCCAGATCAATTGCACAGAAAAAATAGTCTGTATGGAGTTTTTGCCAGCAAAGTACTTTGTGACTGAACTAATATAGACTGGCCATGAATAAAGTATTTTGAACTTTTGCGCTCCGCGGGGAAAAACAACAACCACTCATACCAATACAACATTGCAGATTGACATCGACATTTCGTGCGATATTGAACATTTGCAAAATTGTAAAATATTATTGAACGATCTGAATCAATCGAAAATTATTCTCAATAGAGCAAAAAATATTCTTAACGTTTGTTTCTGTCCAACAATACTGCATTTTTTAACATTCGAGGTTCTTTCTCTACTATCAAGCAAGCATTGAATATATCTTCTCACAGATGTTTTGGCTTTTGAGTTTTGATTTGAGTCTTCCTCTTCCTCTTCACTTCAATTTCAATTCAAAGATAACATGGCGGTTGTTGGGAGGTGTATTTCAATTTTATTTATATTTACATTTCTCTTTTTATCTATGGAATTTGCCCTTTCTGCATCTACAGATATCGAGCTTGATGCCAAAGCCCAACTCATTCATCGAATAGATAGTCTAAATCTATTGTTGTATACTTTTCTTTTAATTTTAACTGTACTGACAATATGGTTGTTCAAGCACAGAAGATTCCGTTTTCTTCACGAAACTGGATTGGCTGTCATTTATGGTGAGTTATTCTTTAAAAAGAACAATTATAAATTCTTATTAAATAAATCATTCTACAAACACCCTCATTTCATATAGCATATCAACTTACTCTCAAAATTAAGTTATTGATTTAGAGTTTTAATCAGCACTTCATCGGCTAACCTCCAACACTAAATTCTTTGTTTTATTTAATTCGAAGGAGTAAAGACAGACTTTTCTTTGTCATTTAGCTTTGAAATTTACTTGATGAATCTGAATAATATTTTATACAGCCTACACACTTTTCTCGATTACCATTAATGCTAGCTTTATAATCTAGTCATCGGCATTTTTATTTCAAAAATGTTCTTCTAAAATTATCACTTTGATATAATTTACAGTCCTGATTATACATTTTTTTGATTAGAGATTAAAACGAAAAGTAGCTTGCTATGGAAAAAATTGATAAGCAGGTAGGGCGGATGTTTGAGCAGTTGGAATCAAAATTAGTTTACATTAGACAATAGGTTACCTACCTCTATCTTCATCCTTTACCCCTGTGGGATCAATTATGTCATAATACAAAAACACTACATGATCATGATCTAAACGGCAATGTATGTGATTCAACCCAGGTTTTGAACAATAAAACATACAACATACAACATTATTTCCTGGCTAACTAACCAACATCTGAGTTGAGTCGTCTAGAAACTCCCGAACATTGTAGTAGGCCTTGACCTTTCAGCATTTGGTCATCATAAGACAATAGGTCTTTTGAATAAAAGCTAGCAATTGCTAATTCTAATTGGCTAAAGTTTGCAATGATGGTCATTGTACCTGACGACCGTCGTCCAAGTTCTGTGGTTTTGTCATCAGAACTATGCTACTTGCTACTTTATCGATTACTAAATTCTTAAGTTTTTTAAGATTAAAGCTAGAAAGATTCCAAATGATTTCTGAAAAATATAAAAGTTCTGGCTAATTTTTTTATATTTTTTCATACTGCTCGAAGTCACTAGAGCTCTTTTGGAAGTTAGCGCCTACGATTTCGTTGCACATACTTTCATGCAGTTTGTGCCAAAATAGAAACAAATGGCAAAAATATCTCTCAACGTACCGGCACAGCTTGCCGTGTTGTTATGATATTGCAAATTGCCAAAATGGGAAATATATTTGAGCTGTACAAAAGTGTTTTGTGTTGGGAGAACATATATGTGTAATGTAACATTTGGTTTAACTATTCTGGTGAGGAATAGAAAGCAAGCGTTTCCTATCTACCTGACACAATATAAACGGTGATTGTTCTATTTATTTGTTGGATAAGTGCAGTGAAGCAATTACTATGGTTCTACCTCTATCAGATATTAATTGGGACCGTAGAACAATACAAAATTTGTAGATGATGAAATTCAAGATATTTGAATTTTTCAATTATATCACTTTTTTGTCTTTAATTTAAGCTTTATATCGTATTCTTCTCCCATTCAACCTGCATCGGACAAATAGTTTGGTCATTCATGCTTCACTAACAAATAATTACTGTTTATAGAACAATAATTACTGTTTATAGTAAGCCAGGTAGATAGGAAACGCTTGTGTTTAAACGCTTGTGAATAGAAAACGCTATTCCTCATCAGAAAATTTGTTGCATTCGTGCCCTCGCCGTTGAATTGTTCTTCCTTGACCGTTCCATGTCCCCATTCGTTAGGGGTTTAACCAGCAGTTTGAATAAAAAATTAGACGTTACGTATATACATTATTAGGGTAGGTCATACCTAAGTAATGACTATCTGTAGGCCGATCCTAAACCAGTTTAAATCACAGTATAGGGTTGAATGATCAATTATTTCCAAAACAGGATTCTGTGTAGAAGCACCTTCTAAACAGAGTTGGTATCAAACATGTTTTTCATTCGACATGAACAGATACGGCCGCATTGTCTATGAGTACATTAGAATACAAACACACTGAAAGCGGAGCGGAGCTGAGCGTGGCGTGGCGTTCTGGAGCGGAGCGTGGCGTGGCGTGGTCAGAGCGTTCATGATACACACAGCGTCTGAGCGTCAAGCATCAAGGGCCTAGAAAATGGCGATGTATAATTTGCACAGACATTATTTTGTGAGAATAATAATTGCTTGAAGTATTGTATACAGTGGGACCCCGATTTAACGTATTTGAAGGGACCAAGAAATTCGTACGTTATGTAGGGGTTTACTTAAAAACGAGGTTCGTTAAATCGAGGTTGATGTCTGGAAAAACGTTATATAGGGGTTAGTTATAACCTCCATATAAAGTATATTGAACACGTTCAACCTCTATTTGAAGTAGATTTTTAGATATACAGTTTACAGCACTGTACAAATACTGTACTGTATGTTTCATATTACAGTACAGTACTGTACTGCTACAGAAGGTGGAAGAAAATAGGATATTGAAATTATTCAATTGCTATTATATAATAGAAATACTGTATTGAAAATAGCAATTAAATAAATTCTATTATTTAATAGCAGTTTAATAATCGTAATACAGTACCCATTTTCCTTCCACCTTTGTAACTAGCCAACTTGGCTTCTTAAAAATGAATGCAGATTTGTTAACTACTCTATAAAGGTGGAAGGAAATAGGATATTGCAATTATTCAATTGCTATTAAATAATAGAAATACCGTATTAGAAATAGCAATTGAGTAAAAAATGGTGTAATTCAATAGTAGTTGAATAATAGCAATACTGTACTGTATCCTATTTCTTTTCACCTATACTGTATAGCTCAATCAATTAGGAAATTTGTTCAGTAAATTAAAAGAACTACCTACTGTTCACGTATATATTTTCAGAATAAAATATGCATACAGTATTATTTTCAATAGTTTTTAATTAGCCTAGCAAGTTCAATCAATCAAATTAGCAAGCAAACAAAAACTCACGTACGGCTGCTGCCTGGCCCAAAGTAATCAATAATTTTTGATTGTGTATTCGCTGTATAGAGTTTCATTTGGTGATGGATTCCATAGTATTTTCGGATACAGCACTCTCCTTTAAAAAGAAACACTTAAACACGTTCAGAGCTTGACGAGCATCTTCTGAAGAAGGGTCCGGTCGATCGGCAACAGCTGCATCAGCTTGGACGTCTTCTTCTTCCTCGCCTTCACCGTCATCATCTGCCTCCGGATCTGCGGTTACTTTGGAGATGATTTCATAATCAGTAAGCTCCCCACATACTGCAACATCTTCATCAAACGATCAAAGTTTGCAAATTCCTCAAACTCGATGTTGATATCCAATGCTTCTTGAATTCTTGGCCAGGAGGCTTCGACATTCAAACCAGGCTGTGCGGGTAACGGGTTATCCAACTCCTCTTCATCCGTGGCTTCCTCTTGCACACTGAGTTTGAAACCACTTTTTTTTAAACAATTTGCAATTGTTTGTTGAGAAACATTATTGCATGCTTTCATCACCATCCACATGGCGTCGAGAAGGTTGATGTTAGTTGAAGTTTGGTGATCCATGTCGTTCAGGTATTGTCTAACCACTTCCCGTCTGTAGAGTGTTTTGAAATTCTGTGTTATCCCTTGATCCATGGGCTGAAGTTTTGATGTTGTATTACACGGCAAGAACTGGAGATTAATATGGGTGAACTTCGGGATGTCCTTGTGGGCCGAACAGTTGTCTATAAATAACAAGATTTTCTTCTTTCTCAGTTTCATTTGCATGTTTGTTTCTTTTAGCCAGTTGCTGAAAATTTCTCCTGTCATCCAAGCTTTTTTATTAGCAACGTACTTTGTTGGCAGAGACGTAACGTGTTTAAAGCAGCGTGGCTTTTTTGATTTTCCGATTATTAAGGGCTTCAGCTTATGTGTACCTGATGCATTAGCCCCAAGCATCACCGTAAGCCGTTCCTTGCTGTTTTTCCGTCCACTGCAGGGATCACCCTTGAAAGTCAAAGTTTTGTCTGGTAGGCATTTGAAGAATAAGCCTGTTTCGTCTACATTGTAAATGTCATCTTCATTGAATCCTTGTGTCAAGTCTATCAGTTTTTTCTTCCATTCCGCGCACACTGCATCATCAACACTACCGCTTTCACCACACACTTTTTTAAAAGTTACTTCATTCCTCTTCTTGAAGCGGTCCAACCAGCCATTGCTTGCTCGAAAAGAATTATGACCCAACTGCTCGGCAAATTGTTGAGCTTTTTCCTGAAGTATAGGTCCCGAAATGGATACGTTTTTGTCACGACACTGTTTAAGCCATAACATGACAGCAGTTTCAACGTCCTGTAATTCGGCTGGTTTAGCCCTTTTACACTGACCACAAAGTCCACCTTCGTCTTCATATCTGTTTTTATTTCTAAGAATTGTTGAAAGAGTTGTTGGTGTAATGTTGAATTCCTTTGCAATCTCCACTTTCTTCTTATGAGGGTTTTCTTCTATGAATTTTAAAACTTTACGTTTGAAGTCAACACTCAAAGACTTTCTTTTCTCAGCCATGACGCACTCAAAAACAAAATTGCAAAAAAAACACAAAAACACACTTTCAGTCACACAAAAACTTTTCATTCAAAATCTGCAACCGTACACTTCAATGTCTGAGAATACACAAGAATACATAGAACATTACAGACAGTACTGTACTCTATTATGGGCGGCGAGCGGAAGGGGGGTAAATGAAAACTTTCATGTTCAAACATGCTCAAGTGATGGCCTAGATAAGAATAAAATACTTTAGGTTATCTACGTTAAGTAGGGGTTTCTTAATTTTATATGCGTTATACAGGGTCAAAATATTACTAAAACACACCAAAAATAGTTATATAGAGGTTCTAATACGTATTTTGTACGCTACATAGGGGTTAATTTACTATTAAGGTTTATGGGGGGTTCAAGGGACCGGGAAAATACGTTATATCGGGGTTGTACTGTATTGGCTAAGCCTGCTAGGACAGAGTGGGTTAATGAATTTAACTTAGAACGTCGACTATTTGTTGAATATCACCATCTGTTTATTGTGTTAAGAAAGCATGAGTCCCGATATTTTGAGTAGGCTACATGCCAATGTCAATATCAACCTTTGATTATATTTTGACGTGATTTGGAAAAACAAGTCACTAATTGGAGGAATCCAATATCTGCTGAAGAAAGACTTAATAACACTAAGGTAACGGTATTTCATCGAAATATGAATGAAATGGATTAGAATAGCCTTAGGCCTACCATACACGTTTCGATCGGTATTAAGGCCCGGACTGTTCAGTCCCGGTCTTAGGCCGGGCCTCAATGGCGGTCTCCCCATTCACGTACCGGTCGGCCTTGCGGCCGATGCGTATCCAGTCACGCGGTAGCAACAATTCACACTGAATTATTGTATTGTGTATTAAGTCGAACGTTTTCAAATCAAGTCTATGATGCTATAAAAATATTGCTAGATAAAATAATTACGATGATTATGATCTTGAATATTTATCATATATGTTATCATACAGACAGATTTTTGAAACATGTGGTACAATTTTTGAAACAATTTGGTACACAATACATACCATGAAGACGCTCTCCTAACTTTAAAATTCCTTGGAGACCAAAATACGACCTTCCGACTACTTTTGAAAATTGAAAAATTAATTTCAAATTAATTCTGTGAAACTTTCTCGCTTTCAACACCCACTTATCTTTCGAAACAAAAAAGTTTCCACCATGACGAAAATTTAATGTTTTCTCATTTCTGCTCGAAATGTATCGACATTGACGAACATTATAATCATTAATTGAACAATTATTATGGGTCGGATAAAAATCATCCAGACACCAATAGAAAGGGGGCATTCTGTCCGTTAATTTGATATAAAATTATTTCGCATTACAACGCCCCATGATTCTGAGAGAAGTGATATTCAAAAGAAAAACAAATCTTCGCGATGTTCTCAATTTCATCATAAAAATAAAATTTCCTTTTAATCCTTCAACCCTGAAACTTTTTTAGCACTACTAGGATATCGGGGTTAATATTCTACATCCAGCAATTACGACGTTGAATTGGAAATTTGCAATTTTACACCAATTGGCAACCTTGTAATTTTTTCGGATGTCTCAACTTATTTTACACAGACTATAACACCTGATTTTTTATAAAAGAATCAATATTCAGTTTTTCAAATCATTACTATTTATCTATCTCCTTAGACAGGTATTACAAAGTAATATTTCTATTGTCATAGTTGATCATATTATCATTAATACTAACGTTTGAAAAGAAAACAAAATAATACTTAGAAACTACTTATTTCACGATGCAAATCAAAAATCGATTTTCCAACAAATCGTTTTCTAGAATAATTTTGCTATCCATAACACGTGCAAAACGTGTTGACCGAGGATAGAAAATATGGCGGAGGGGGAAGAGCGGGTGTTTTGGCCTTAAGACGAAACCAGGTTTCCCCATTTACGTTCAGTTCTGTCTCAAGAGCAATTAAAATTAATCCGTCTTGAGGCCGGGCCTCACTGGATTCCGTGCGGCCGAAATCCGGCCTTGAGACCACTTTTCGTCTTGAGGCGACACCATACACGTTTCGATCGGCCCTAAGACCGGGACTGAACAGTCCGGGCCTTAAGACCGATCGAAACGTGTATGGTAGGCCTTACTTTTGATTTCAAAGTGCAATAGATGAATGTTCTCTTTTGAATAATCAAATAATAGACATTACAGGGGAATTGGGGCAAACATTAAATTAATATACTAGTGTACTAAATGGTGGGAGAATGTAGTAGAACAAGTGCATTATTATGTACAAGAGTAGACCACTAGTATGTACATTAGTAGGGCACTGGCACGTTGACGCTCTGCTTGTAGACGCTCCAAAAAACAAACCAGCTTGTTCCAAAGTTTGACGCCACGCTCTGCTCCGCTCTGCGAGTAGACTCTTATAGTGTGTTTTAGCTCATTACTTAACATGATATTGTTTACGACGCTCCTCAACGCCACGCCATGCTCCGCTTTCAGTGTGGTTGTACCCTTAGTGACATACTGTCATATAAATAAAACCTTAGACTTGAAACATTCAATTTAAAATAATTGCAGGCTTACAATTTTGTTAAAGTATTCCAGTCAAGGGAGTTAAGCCACTATTATGATATATCTTAATATATAATAATTCAATATAATATATTAAAATAAAAAAAAAATTATAACATTTATTAAAAATTTAACAGAAATCTCCAAACCACATAAAATTTTAAGTATTCATAACGCAATAGAAAAGACTGCTTTGAAGTAATAACTCATTCGATTTAAACTTTTTTAAATGAGAGACACTCTCTATAATGAAGAAATGTAGGCTATAGAGTTCCCACAGTAGCAATGGAATAGTAATTTTATCGCTATGAAATTTGAATTTGTTATTCAAATTTAGTCATTATTTTCCCCATCGTCACCAACTTATCGATTACAGTTGATTTATTCCCCTATACTTTGCCCTTTCCTCCTCACTTTGTCCCAAGGACATAGAAAACTAAATGAAACTTTCCTCTATTCGCTTCAGTGCCTCTTGGTGGTTGGAATAATTTTATTTTATCAGTGAAACTAATTATGTTGAACTGTTATCTAAAAAATATAGGGTAAAAGTGCAAAATTTCCTTAATGCTATCAATTCGATTATTTTTTTTTTTTGTTGTGCTTATTGGGCTATTTATGGGTGTCAGTTTTATTTCATGTGATATTTCATCGAAGCTGTTGATCTAATCATATTATGACTCAGTAAAATATTTTATTCGTTTCCTGAGAGGCCTTATGAATGCTGATCGATAAACTTTTCAATTGCTCAATTCGTAGCATAAACATTTAATTGATGCCTTGACAAATAATTTTGTAATCCTATGGAAATCCTTTACATATTTTCAACCTATATTAATTCGTTCTCCATTTTCATCAATTTCCAAACCTGAATCTCAAGACATAGTCCAGTCAACGAAATATTATAGAGGGAAAAGTTTGGACCCAATTTTCGACACGCAGCTCTTTTAAGGATAGTAAGGGGGTAAACTATCCTGAAGATTTTACACAATACTAAAACGGCTGCAACAATCGTAGGGAGATGAGTAAAATAATGAAGTAATACATGAAATTGGAGAGAATAAGATGTTCTATGAGCTCATGATTAGCACGGATTTTTCAATCAATCGTTGAAAAGTTATAAACCCAAAAAAAAAATGAAAATATAGAAGCCGGAGGGTGATTTCTTCAAAACGTGACACCTTCGAGAGCTCATACATAGAAAACTATGAGGGATTTATGGAAAAATGTTACAAATAAAACTTGTAGGCGAATTTGTAAGTTTTAATTTGAATTAGACAAAAATTTCCGAAAGACGCATATTGTTCGAGATATATGCAAAAAAACAAAATATGGACTTTCAAATCACCCCCACTCCCTTAGCACAGGGGGTAGGAGTGAGGACTTTTGATACATTTACTGCGGGGTCCAAAATTGTGTTCCAAACTTCTCCCTCTATACCCTTTTAAGGTAACATTATAAAGATACACATTATCACAGCCTATTATAGATAGAAGGCCGGAACATGTTCACTATGGCAACGGGTGTGGTTCAGGCCGACCATGCTTTATTATTTGATATGCATAGATTCATTAAACCATTAGAAAAATTGTATTTTGTAGAATCATTTGTATTATTGTATATTGCTGAATAATTTGTATTTGTTAGTAGGGATAGTAGGTATTTGATTTATGTCAATAATATGATTATAAACCCACAAAGATATGTTAAGATAGATTAAACTATTGCTATTGGATATCAATTCTTCTGTGAATTTTGTTGTAGCCTATACTATTATGCCTAGATATAATTGAGTTAATGAACAAAGTTGAATGAATTATCATTATTCCAGCAATTTATTCTTTCAATAACCTATTATTCATTATTAATATGAATTATCACTTATCTTTATTAAAAAATAAATGATTTGAAATCATTAAAAAATGATATAAATCTTCAAGTACTGTACTCTTTGTTTTTTTCTTCCAAAACACGACTAGTTCCAACTTATCTAAAGCCTTTTTCCTAAATAAAAAAGATGAGTTGAAACAAGTCTTGTTTTAAAAGAAAAAATAATAATAAAGGGTAGGGTACTTGATGATGTGTTTTAATATAAATTTATAGATATTATTACGAACAAAAACTAAATGGTAGTAGAATATATTCCCTTTGATAGATATTATTGAACTATCGATTATCATTACGGTGTATGGTTAGTTATAGATGCACAAAGAGCGAATGCATTAATTTCAGAAGTTTCTTAAAAAGAAGACAATATTCAACTTTCATATTTTTATTTTACATTTAGAAGATACTATTCAATATTTTCATCTATTAATGAAATACATTTGATCATTAAAATTGCTCGTAGGAAATACAGCCACAGAAAGTAAGTCAGTGAAATATATTGCCAAGCTAGGCATTATACTTGAAACTCCTAGAACTAAAGTTAAAATTAGTCTATCAGTTAATATAATATATTTTCTTACTATCATTGAATTGAATTTCTCAGTATTGGTATTTGATAAAGGGCATAAAGCTGGTAGTTAATCGGGAGTGTACCCAAGTGAACTCAATTTGCTCGGCCTGAAGCTGAGCTTGAATGCGACGTTGCCAAGTTGTGCGTTCCAGCCTTTATCTAAAGTAAGCCATGACATTATTCATTTATTTGTTAATACAATAGCAAATCATATGAATATGTTCGTAAAGAACAACAGGCATATAACACAGGCATAGCCCATAGCCCCAAACTATTCTGTTCCCAAATTTTTATAAATAATAACATCAAAACATTTCATTCTTATTGAGCGAAGTTTATGTATTGGAGCAAATTCACACTACATGAACATTTTTGTAGTTTCATTTGATCATAAATCAAAAGTAGCTTATAACTAATAAATCATGGACTGAGATACTCACATTCGTATAGATCATGTACGACTATTCTGAATTAGTATTTGATATGTTTATTATCTCTTAGTTAAATCATTTGCTTTTAATTGAGTAATGTTGGGTACAAATTAGGGGAAAGTTTAATTTTTGCAGGGTATTAGTATACATGGCTTGGAAACAAAGAGTCCCCATCATTACACAGCTTGCTTATACAATAACAATTTTATCGTCTGTTCAGAGTTCAAGCCATTTCTTAAACAAAAGGTTTGGATCAAGACAAGTTCGAGACTATAGGGCTTAGGTTTATATGAATATTGTAAAAAAAAATGAAGTTGACCGGTTTATTCTCAGCCGACAATGCCTTTATATACGTTTCATAAACTGGGTTCAAGTATTAAATGTTTCTGTATGTGAACATTTTATAAGACTTCCAACACATTGCTAATAATTCTGCAACTACAATACCGTAGTATTGTCTATTTATATAGTATAGTATAGTCTCTATTTGATTTGTTATAATTGATTGTTGTTTAGGACTGATAGTGGGTGCAATGATCCGTTACATTGGCAGCACGACGACGAAGCTGCACATGTCAGTGGAGCCGCAGAAGGCGGATAGGTACAACCTGTCGCTGCCACCCGACACCCTCTGGCTGCGATACTCGGTCAAGGGCGCTTCCGGCTCCCTTGTCAACAAGACCTACGGATATTCCTTCCGCAGTGAGGTTGTCGATCTAGAGGGCAATGAAATCGACTTTAAGGTTAGTTCTGCTCGTGTTGCATTTAGCAGTCATGCTTATAACGTTACCAAAAAATGTTTTATGAACGAGAAAATCATTGAAAAGAAAAATTGTTTTATTTCTCATTTGAAGAAGATTTTAGTAAGCTTATTAAACAGAAAATTCTCAACAATACTTGAAAAATACTGATGTGGTGGGCGAGCCACTAATGTAACGATTTACCAAACAGGTTCGACGGTTCGAATGGGCAGTGCTTTAGAGTAAATATTCTGTTTAAGATACTGATACTTGTATCAGTTGTCTCTGACAGTGCCTGTAGCTTCCGACGTACGTATGCTGGTGAAGAGCGCTCTACATTTGGACCAAGAAGAATTTATTTTATTCATCATATTGTTTGCAATTAGGATTTGAGCATTTATTACACTGACATGAGGAAAGGCACAATAGGCTCATGCTCAAAACGGTCCCATTTCCAATTTATACTATACGGTTCAAATCAAAATGTAGGTTATGTCACTTCTACTTTCAATTGAGAATCAATTCTTTCTACCTGGGTCCAAGAGCCTTTGTTTCCTTTTTCTTCAGCTCCGAGGTTTTCATAGTTTTAGGTCAACTTTGAGGAATATTTGACTAGAGAACTAGAAAATGGCAAGTCTCCTGGTATGGATGGAATATGGTCACGCCAAATAAAAGAAATTGCAATGCCTATTGTTCCGGTTCTGGTGGATATATTCAATACTAGTATTTTCAATGGTGAGTTTCCCTCCTTGTGAAATTTGCCAATGTGGTTCCTATTTTCAAAGGAGGAGATGGGAGTGAAGTGGGGAATTATAGACCGGTCTCTCTCCTTTCCATATTTTCTAAACGGTTTGAAAAATTAATAAAAAAACGTCTTCTAAAATTTTTGCAAAAGAATAAATTCATTAATCCATGTCAGTTTGGATTTCAGGAGGGGTTGAGTACTGAAATTGCACTAGACCACTTCATGTCTCAAATCTATTCAGGACTGAATAACTCTGAGGGATTGAGGGTGTCAGGGCTTTTTCTGGATATAAGAAAGGCTTTCGACACTGTTAATCAATAAATTTTATTGGATAAGTTGAACAAGGCCGGCATCAGAGGAAATCTTCTTCAGTGGTTTGGGGCGTATCTGAGTGACAGGAGGCAGTGCGTTTCGCTGAAGGGTGTGCGAAGCGAAACGTTGCCTCTGCTACGCTGTGGTGTCCCACAGGGTTCTGTCTTGGGTCCAGTTTCATTTTTAATTTAAATTAATGATCTTTTCTCTCATAAATTTCACGGCTCTATCACTTCATTCGCTGACGATACAGCATTGGCGTATGTTGCTAAGGAAGCTGAACAGTTACATTCTATGATGCAGAGCGTTTTGAATGACTTAAGCTTGTGGTTTGGAGTAAATAGGCTGGCATTGAACTCTGACAAAACAAAGTTTATCTGTTTCTCATTGTCTTCTTAATTTGATCTTCCTGACCTTCTTAGGTATAGTAGTTTAAATTGTTTATTCCAAGAGAGTGATGAATGTAACTGTAGTATAGTGTCCAAAACCATATCTATAAAGTATTTGGGCTTGACTGTAGATGAGCTTCTAACTTGGAATTTGCATATCAGGAAACTAAAAAGATGTTGCTTCCTTTTCCTAAGAAAGTTTTATTACATCAGAAATGTTTTCCCAAATAAAATTATTCGGAACATGTATTTTGCATTTGTACAGTCCAGGTTGAGTTATGGTATTTCTTGTTGGGCCTCGACATATTTATCACATTTTATGCCAATTATTATATTGCAGAAGGCTTTTATTCGAGTTATCTGTGATGAAAGTAGACATGCTCACTCTTACCCCCTTTTCAGAGAATCATCTATATTGCCTCGTCATTTATATGTATTCAAAGTTCTTTCCATGTTCTTTAGGCTAAGTGGCAATCGAGGTGCGGATGTTGCTTATAATACAAGAGGTAATACTAGAGGGTTAATAATTCCACCCAGATCATATTGCACTCTCTTTCAAAAGAGCTTCATTTTTTGGGTCCTAAATTTTTCAATAGTCTGCCCGTCGAGATTAAAAATTCAAATAATCTTAAATCTTACAAATCTAAATTACACCTATGGTTGATGGATCATTCTCCGGTTGAGATTAATGATCTTTTTGTCATTCTTAGATGAATACCCCCTTGACAGTCACTTGTTTCAATTCTTTCAAAAAAAAAAATTTAATCAATTATGATTTCTCCATGGTGTGTGGGTGTGTGTGTGTGGGATGAATATTAAGATAATTAAATTTAATTTAGATAAGTATTTCCATTTGAGTTTATAGATAAGCATTTTTAGTTGAGTTCTGAATGTATTCCACTCCTGTTTGCAGACAAGATTTTTCTCAAGCAAACAGTATTTTATTCAATGATCTGTAATATCATTGGTATAATGGAATTTGTCATGTAAGTGATATCATTGAATAAAACTTGATTTGATTTGATTCGGATTTCGCTAGCCATCATATACATCAAAGTTCATATTGGAATGTTTTCTTTCATATTCATTAATTCATTTCAAAAAGTTAGATTGTGTTTTCATATCTCTCATTTTCAATTGGATTTCAATGAAATCTTTCTCATATACCCTAAGACTCCAGAGAATGGAGAGAAATAAAAAGATCCAATATTTTTTCGATTTAATGCCAAACACAGTCTAGTCATGATTATTCTATAATATTTGTACTATTTAATTGATTTAATTTTTTTATTTTTCAGGCTACTTTTGATCCAGAAATATTTTTTAATATTATACTTCCGCCAATCATATTCCATGCTGGATACTCATTGAAAAGGGTACGTTTTTAGCTTCAATTTGCTCTCCATAGTAGTTATTGTTGTTGAGAAGTGGGTTGATGCAATCCTGCTGCTTTTGTGGTAGAATGTAGTCTTATGTGGGTCGTCTTACGTGTTGATCACAGGTAAAAAGTTATAGATTATCAATTATCTCTAGTAAAGCCTGGACTTGGAGATACCCGAATAGAAACTACCTAATTACGTGTAATAGAAATATCCTAATAAACGTAAATTGCTGTCAATTTGAAAATACTTATTCTCCTACCGATTTGAAATTTTATCACAAAGCGCGTTTAGTTTTCGAGTTATCTGTGAATTTAACCATTTAAAATCTATTTCTTTTTATCTGTGGTGTTTCAGTTATGGATATGGAGATTAGATATTGTTATACATATTTCAATCGAATTAGAATAAATGTATTTAACTTGTTTTGTTATATTTAAACGTTTTAAACGTTTCCAAGACCAGTTTTCATAAAAAAAACTGAAAAATGCTAATGAGGAGGAAGAAGGATTAAGTTGGAGAAAATTCAGTTTCTGTTCCGTTTTCGATAGCTGAGAAATGTAACTTTTCAATAATTTTTAAGTTGATTGAGTTTGTCATGAGAGTCGGCGTACCCAATGGTTTGGAGCGTCGCAATTCGTCAGTCTGCTACAGCTTCTCTGATTCCTTCCCATCTGGATATTATCTGGTTCCTAGCATCATTACCCTTGCAATAAGGTGAGCGTCACCAGATAAAAATGGAACCTGAAATATAAATACTCGATAGTCCTCCATTGAGAAATCTATGCACCATAGAAATGTTTTGTTTTATGTAAAAAAATATGAAAACTTTATTAAACTAATTGGATTGTTACCAAAAATATATATAAAAAATTAAATCATTGATAGGAGATCAAAGGGCTCTTTTTATTCAATATATGTATCAAGTGTAATTCGATTGGATCAAATTTTCAATTTATTGTTCATCTAAAATATTGATAAACGTTACTGCAATAGCTTATTTACTGAAAGTATCGCACTAACAGTGTAAATTGCTTGTTATTCACATCGCTAGGTTGTAATTTGTCTCAAGTTCGTAATAAGTAGTCGTAGAATAGTCTAATACTTGGAAGAAATGTAATTATGGTAATTATATTTCATGGAATATAAGACAAACTTTTTTTATCAAAATTTAATATGTATACAGTGAAGAGCATATTAACTATACATTGAAATGATCTACTGCATTGTCTCGAGGTTACGTGCTAATTAGGTTATGTGAGAATTGGCCAACTTGAAATTCTTGTATTTGTTGCTAGTTATTTGTTAAGATAGTTGATCGATGACTCCAAGCATATTCGTGAAGAAATACTTGTGCCGCTAATAATTTGTGAAATTTTTCAATTTTCACAGAAATATTTCTTCAGAAATCTTGGGGCTATTTTAACATTTGCTTTGATTGGCACAACAATATCCTCTTTTGTTGTTGGGTGAGTTTGAATTTTTGCTTGGACCCATTTATCTATTCACACTAGCTTTTCTCAACTCCCTCTTCCTCGCAACCCACAACAAACTCCATCGTGGTATGCTGTTTGACGAATTTATGTTGTCTCACTTTCACTCCTAATTTCTTTCTTTTTCATTTTTTGGTTTGATGACTATTCTGCTTCCTTTATATCAATATATTATCTGTCAACCAAATCCTATATACTATACAGTACTTACTTGGTTTCCAGTTTTATCTATTCTAATTTATTTTAACTTCCATGCCACATCTTATTATATGCAAGATTTGATTTTGCATGATTTTGAAAGCATGCATTTTAGTTTTAGATTATTGAAGTTCTCTCTGATAATTATCATGAATGAATCAAGAAAGGTCAGTAGGTAAATTCACTCTATCTGTTCTCCTTTAAGCAAATTTCTAGTACTAGAACTACATTACATTCTCGTTGAAATCAGGTTGTGACTTTGAGAATGTAATGAATGGAATAACTGAATGGTTTGATGTTGCAAATGCTAGATAAGAGGTTAATATTCTACATAAAGCAAAAAAGAAAACAATATAGAATCATATTGTACATTATGCTGTTGCTGAAATCGCATAACCAACACTACTTTTAAAATTTCAGTTTACAATCTCCCAAATTATTAAAACTAATATTGATAAAACTATCCAAATTGCAAGTCACTCAAAGGTCTATTACATGTATCTTATTTTACTTCTTCATACTTGCAAAAGTCATCAAAATTGGGAGAGAAACAACAGGCTCTATCAAAAATGTTTTCACTTTCTATTAGATCATTTTTTTGTTCACGTTGGTTTTAAGTCGGTTTTCTAAGAAGCACTCTATAGTTATGTTCTGATTCTCAAGAGCTCTTGTTCAATAACAATTCACACTTGCGAATTTATTAAAATTTTGCAGTTGTCTTCCACCATTAATATGGCTTACAAATGTATATGAATACATTTTTCTTGATCCATTTACATTCATCTTTATTTCTTCACCTTTCCTATTGATATTCCATATCCAGTCTTTGTTTTATCATTTATCATATTGAGTCGAATCAAGTTTATCAATGCTTGTCAAAGTTTGATATTTTTTCTAGATTCCAGCTAAAGCCGGGCCACACCTGTCATGCAGTGCTTCGATCCTACTCATGTCCAATACTTGTGTGTTGTGGAGGAGTGGTGGTAGGACAGATCACTTGACGGTCATGTGTGACATGCACCATTCTAGGCCGTTATGTGTCATCCGAGATCGGATCACAGTAAGATCGGAACGCTGTATGACTGGTTCCGGCTTTAGTCGTCACCGATTCGATTAGCTATTACATTTTCTACTTTCATACTCTACTATAATCTGCATTTAGTAGATTAATCTGCACTTTACTTAATCTACTTTTCCTCATTAGTGGACAATAATCTTTGAACTCTCAAAAATGTGTGATAAAAACAATTACTCATTCATGGTAATAAATACCACTGCGTTAATAACTAATATCGGGGCACCGAGCTCCGCTCGTTATTTTTATTTATTGATAAACAGAACACAATTCTTTAAAATGATCGTGTTTATATTTCACAGCCGGCTATACGTCATCTTATGAATTTCGGGGATGCGATATTTTGATTTTTCACATACTCACTTTTTTACTATCCATAGCTGTTTCAGCCAAGGATGAATTATCCTTTTAATGTCGTTCAGCGAGTTTTCCCAAGGATGAGACCTAGAGCAATCGAATCTTTATATCATAAACCTACTATGTTCCAAATTTCGTGAAAATCGTTAGAGCCGTTTTCGAGATCCGTTAAACATAAATAACCAGATATAAAAATAACCAGTTATATAAATACGGAAATTGATCGCTTAATATAATAGGATTATTAATTATGCATTAAAAAAACTATGGTATAAAGCTTTTCTATGTATTTCAACTATCAAACTTTAATTTTATTTTACACTTATTATTCTGAGAATTTTTAAAGTACTACTTTTCCTTTTATTGTTACTGATTAATTTGACTAACTGATTAATTGTTTATTGCTTACTAACAACACTAGAAATTAATTAAAGAAGCTTATCGGTGGAGTGCTAGAGGAACTTTTACTTGGCTGAAATTGATATTATATCTGGCTGCTCTCCGTATTCATTAATAAATTGCAATATTGTCCTAGCAGCATTATGTAGCTCTCGTATGAAAGATTGATGATTGATTGACGGAGCGTCAAAATGCAACTGGGACAACTTACGTTATAATTGCTTGAGAAAATTAGACAACTAGTGTACTTTTCAATATTTGAATTATTCATCCCAATATTTTCAATTGATTTAAAGCTCCATTATCTTTGTCAGGTTTGTTGGAAGGTTGAATTTTTATTATGAGAGTGGATTCCAGTGAGATTTTTATTAAGAGAGTCATTAAGTTTCATCAGTTTTTTTCTTATGTCTGTTCGATAATTTTTTGAAAGTATTTATGTAGCCTTTATTTGAAAATTTAATTTCGGCAATTAGTATATTGTTGGCTGATAGCGAAAAGTTCAATTAAGGTTTGAGTTCTAATTTTATTAATAATTATGTTATAAACTATGTTGACCATAATTGAAATGAGAGGACCGAGCTCAGTTCTAATATTTTTATTGTTACTATGTTTATTCTGTTGAAATTTGTAAAATTATACGGATTAATTGTTCAATATTTTAGGGCCAGTCTGTTTACAGTTTCATGATGAATTATAGGAAAGGATAACTTTAAACAGATCTTTGATAGCCAAAGTCTCATTTATTTTTTAATAGGCTAATACTCCTCATAAATTACTTTTAACGGAATCTATCGCTAGTTACTTTGAAAATGCATTCAAAATTAATTCACAAATTTTATTAGGCTATTGAATTATTTATATTTAATCTTTAAGATTTTCAGTAAATATCAAATGTAAGACTTACATCAAATAAAAAAAGAAAGCTTGAATATAATTGATAACTATAGAAGATTTTATTTGTAACTAAATTCACTCATTTTATCGATTGATTATTACTTTTCAGATCTCTAATGTACGGATTTGTGCAGGCAATTCCTCGTCTGAAAGGTAGCATCACTTTCTTGGACTCGCTGTACTTCGGCGCAATAATATCGCCCACCGATCCACTCACCATTCTCGCTATTTTCAACGATCTCCGAGTTGACGTCACTCTCTATTCTCTCGTGTTTGGTGAGAGTGTGTTGAACGATGCGGTTGCCATTGTGCTCAGCGGGTCTGTACCATTTATTTTCTTATATTAATTCAATTAATTTTATCTAATAATTATTGAAATTAATTCTATCCTATTTTTTCCCCAATAAAATTACTGAGATGTTTGTATTTGTTCTATATGTTTTCATGTAATGTGTATTTTGGTATTTGACAGTTATATGTGTTGTGTGTTTGGTGCCATAAACCTACAGGACATTTTCGATAAAGCGGTTATTTTTACAGAGGACATTTATTAGTAGGTTATGCTTCATTACATTATTCCAAATCATACAGTTAAAAACTTTTGAAATGGCACAACAGGCTTGTGCCAAAAACATTGCCAATTTTAATTATACAAATCTATTTTGTGTGTCAATCTACTATGTATAATATTTTTAAAGGTCTATAAATAGTCCAAAACAAAGAAAGAAATTAATTTTGAATCTAAAAAATAATTGCTATGAATGTCAAAAATAAACATAATGAATAATAAATCATTTGAAAAGTCCAAAATTTAATTTCACTAGTATTTGTTCAAGGGGATTCTTAATAAATAATAATTTTATCTGGCTTCAACTGTAACAGTTGTTGTTGTATTCTACAGACAAAATTTCATTTATTTAGAAATAGTACAGTATTTGTCAAAGTTTTATGGAAAACACTTGTTCCAATTTTCTGTTTCAGAGCAATTCAAAACTATGCTGAGCGATACCAGTCTGGGTCTGGTAAATTTGAATCTTATGCTTTCTTCAGAGCTCTTGGAGATTTCATCGGAATATTTTCGCTTTCGTTCATTATTGGCGCTGTCATGGGATGTATTACCGCATTGATATCCTTTATATACCAGATTTTAAGTTTAAATACATGTTTAACAAGTTTATTAACAGTATTATGCAAAATTGACTAGCATTAAAACTAAGGTTCATATTAAGCTTATACTAAAGAATAAATTCATTAACTTCTGCAAAAACCAAACCGTTTTTGAATTCAAACTTGATCAGTTGGTTGCCAGGTGCCGGTACTCAACTGTTATGAAACTAATATTTCTTTTTATATGGAGCCTGTTATAAGAGTGAATTTTATTGGAAAATCTCTTATACTTTAATGGCTTCTTCATGAAAACGGCCTTTGGACATTATTATTCTTTTCAAGCACTGTCACTTTGTTAAATTACTATTATTTCAAGGCTGTCTCAACTCGGCCTAACATTAGAGTTATTCAGATAAGTCATAACTTGAATACTGAATGGATAATGAAAAAATATATATTGATTTTTTCCATATTTTATTTCATATGGTTTAGACAGTTAGTGGCACTTAGACATGTTGAATAAGATGCATTGAGGTTTTGAGGCAATAGATGTAGTTTCCAATAATGCTTCTCTGCTCTTGCGTAAACATCATGAAGGATTGAGTAGTATTCGTTCTCTGCTTGACACCATTGCTTCTATACATGGATACATAGAGTTGAATACATGTTCTCGAAAATCAATGTCTTTTGAGAAAAACAATCAACCCGAAGAAATTGTTATAAATATCTATCCATCAAATAACTGTTAACGGTTCTGACTTATCTGAATCAACCTGTATTTAAGTATATAATTCGTATAATATATATTCCTTCAAGTAATTTTCAATTTCAATTAATTATTGTACCATTCTATTTCTTAATTTTGTTGAATAATTAAATTAAAGTTTTATTTTTGAAGTAAAAAGCAATATTACAAGTTGAAGCTATAGTTAATATCCCATTAAATATGAAAATAACTGGTTATTTAGTAAAAACAATCAACCCGAAGAAATTGTTATAACTATCCATCCAAACTGCATAACTGTTAACGGTTTTGACTTATCTGAATTACTCTGTATTTAAGTATATAATTCGTTTAATATATTCCTTCAAGTATTTTTCAATTTCAATGAATTATTGTATCATTCTATTTATTAATTTTGTTGAATAATTAAATCAGTCTTATTGTTGAAGTAAAGAGCAATACTACAAGTTACATCAATAGTTAATATCCCATTAAATATGAAAATAACTGGTTTTTTAGGAACACCAATACTATTTTTTCAGGTTATTTACTGTAATAAATCAAATATTTCACAGTCGTCATTACACTTCTGGAAAAAACGTTTATTACAAGAAAAGTATAACGCTCTCTACGAATTGAATGTACAATTCAATAAATGTGGGCTTCGTAGGCCTATTATAAGGAAATCCCAATTCGTTTCCCTTTAGAATGAAATTTAACCGTTAAGTATTTTAGAATTGTTTTTGTCCAAGCGTGATTAACTTTGTCACATGAATATGGCCTTCTTGTTATTAGCTTAGTAATGTTGTGATAAAAATGTATATTGCAGCATTATGATTTAGATCCGATTCCTTAACTAAGATTACTTGACGAAATTCACTCGAGTTCGTGACTTTCCGCTGTTGGAATCGGCGTTGTTTGTACTGATGTCCTACAGTACTTTCTTGATAGCTGAAGCTTCTGATCTTACAGGTAATTTTGATGTTTTGTTGTTGTAGAAGTGATTTTATGGTCATGATTCTAATTCTCTCTGAATCACAACAAGCGAGATGGTATCAACTTTGCTCAACAAGACTGATACATGGTCAATCTATAGTGTTGTTACCTATAACTGGTAGGTTATCACTTTCCCGTTCAGCTCGTACTCAGGAAAATGTAGACCGAGTGAGTGTCGTTTAGTCCTGAGACCATGTCTTCATATAGTCGGTCGTCAAGGCTAGTAACAATTGCCGTTCTGACTCGTTCTACATTTTCCGGAGTACGAACTGAACGGGGAAGAACAGGTGTTTTCTTTTCATCACAGAACCAGCACTTCTAAACGCTGCAACCTATCAGAGTACAGTATTTCGATCAGGCACTGCACCTCCACGTCCAACTCTAAAATACTAATGGAAAAGACGTTGCACTGTGACTACAGATTCATTGTTTCTAAAAAACTGCTCAACAGCGAACACACGATGTTGTGGGAAGTCGCTCCATAACGACTTGAACCGCATAGAATGGGCCGTCTGCCATCATTCATTCAAGGGCAATACCCCTCCCGTCGCCGAGTATTAGCGGTTCGAAAAACATGTTGTCATTCTCCTTAGAGCATCAGAACGTGATAGTGTTCATGAATTTTGTATGAAGCAATATCTTATCAAAACAAATCTTACTTTCAGTGACTCATTCTAGGAAAGTGGATTTTAAAATTACAATCCAAATTATTTTCTCTTCTTTGAA